>NC_091343.1:22746190-22788690 GCF_038502225.1 Cherax quadricarinatus | reverse complement strand
CGTCTTAAAACTATGTATAGTTCCTGCCTCCACTACATCACTTTCTAGGCTATTCCACTGCCTGACAACTCTATGACTGAAGAAATACTTCCTAATATCTCTCTGACTCTGTGTGTGTGTGTGTGTGTGTGTGTGTGTGTGTGTGTGTGTGTGTGTGTGTGTGTGTGTGTGTGTGTGTGTGAGTGTGTGTGTGTGTGTGTGGGTGCGAGTGCTGGACAGGAGGGAAGGCAAATGATCGAAGGAATTTTAGATCCTCCAGAAGCGCGAGCAAGACACTCTGAGGAAGCAGTCTAACAAGGCTTGAGGTTTCCAGGTTAGGTCATGTAATCTCTTCACCTAACACTTTGTACCGTGTTACAAGTGTCCTGGAAAGACAGATGGCCAATGTTTTCTTCTCATATCGCCCGACTTCGGTGGAAAACGAAATTTTAAATAATTAAGATAATAAATATTTGAATAAATAATGAAAATAATAAAAATGATAGTAATAATAATAATAATAATAATAATAATAATAATAATAATAATAATAATAATAATAATAATAATAATAATAATAATAATAATAATAATAATAATAATAATAATAATAATAATAACGAATTAAAATATTGAGAAAATATTTAAAATATTTCGTCAGTGAGCACTGTAAAATGATACACAATAAACGACTCTTTCCTGAAAAGTTTATAACCTTTTGGAGAAAAGCAAATTTAGAACATAAAGAGACAGTTTAATTGTCAAGTTCTGATAGCCGAACACATTATCAGCTTCTCTGGTCACATGACATACGTAGTCAGGCGAAGGCACCGAAGTTGGGTGCCCCAGTTTATGCCCGACGAAGATCTAGGTTCTCTTAGCCTGCCACTGGGTCTTTGACAGGTGCTCTCTCACTGCTAATATTGTTATGAGGGACGTACACTTTTATAGGACCTGGCTATTTTGAAAGCCCGGAGTTACTCTTCTTGTTCATCTAGGTAAACAAAGAGTGCTAGAGTCGATGTTTCAGACGTCCCAGGTTTTGGGAATGACCAAATATGTTGTTTTATACCAACTTTGCCAGATTCTGTCTCAAAGAAATAAGCATAACTGAAAATCTGAAATGTCTTTACGGCTTTCAGTTGCAACTGTCAAACACTTTGTCATTAATTAAACAACATAAGCTTTCTTAATTTATCATATATATATATATATATATATATATATATATATATATATATATATATATATATATATATATATATATATATATATATATATATATATATATATATATATATATATATATATATACATGTGAAAACTCTTGAGTTTCTAGAAACTAAATCAAGGTAATTAAATAAAAGTAACTGTGTTTTTGAAGCTCAACAGAGAGAGAGAGAGAGAGAGAGAGAGAGAGAGAGAGAGAGAGAGAGAGAGAGAGAGAGAAACTTCTCTGTAGTATCATCCTCTCCTGATTTTCCCGTCCTTCCTTCAAGAGGATGGGTGGGGGATGGGTGGGGGATGGGTGGGGGATGGGTGGGGGATGGGTGGGGGATGGGTGGGGGATGGGTGGGGGATGGGTGGGGGATGGGTGGGGGATGGGTAGTCTTCACCAACTCCAAGGTGGAGGGACTGATTACTTCGTCTTTCGCTTATAGTTCTACAGTCTTTTTATTAAGTCCTTGATTTTATATTGAGAAAGTCACTGGATGGCGAAACGTCTACAAATAGAGATGCCCAGATGTTGCACAAATTCAAAATCTTCATCTTGTCGGTATTGTGTACCATTTATGTACAACATCCCATAATAATAATAATAATAATAATAATAATAATAATAATAATAATAATAATAATAATAATAATAATAATTATAATTATAATAATATGTTTTTATTAGCAACACATGGAAGAACAACAGAAACGACCCTTAGTCACTCGTCTCAGTAATAGTAACGTCTCTCAAGAACATTTATCAGTAGTGGTAACGACCCCTACGTACACTTTCCAGTATTAGGAACGTCCCTTAAATATACTTTTCAGCAGTAGTAACGAACCTTAGTCATTTTAGTAGTAGTAGTAATGATTCATAAGTACACTTTTCAGGATAGTAATGACCCTTAAGTATACTTTACAGGAGCAGTAACGAACCTCAAGCACTCCTTTCATTATTAGTAACGATCCTTAAGTACACTTTTTTCAGGATAGTAACGACCCTTAATTATGCTTTCCAGAAGTAGTAACAACCCTTAAGTATGCTTTCCAGAAGTAGTAACGACCCTTAAGTATGCTTTCCAGAAGTAGTAACGACTCTTAAGTATGCTTTCCAGAAGTAGTAACAACCCTTAAGTATGCTTTCCAGAAGTAGTAACGACCCTTAAGTATGCTTTCCAGAAGTAGTAACGACCCTTAAGTATGCTTTCCAGAAGTAGTAACGACTCTTAAGTATGCTTTCCAGAAGTAGTAACGACCCCTTAGTACACTTCACAGCTCGCGGAAACCAAATGATTATTTTTAATACCTGGATGCCAGGTAGGAATATCACCTCAGCAAGCCCTAATTAGGTCTTAAAACCAGTCTTACAAAGTCTTAAAACGACTTTCCGAGGCCAGGGGAGCTAAGCTCACAGTTGCACATTTTTAAGCTTTCCTGCTTCAGTAGAGAGCTTTCTTGAATAAAGTTTACAACTTTAATCCTGGATTCCAGTCAGCTTAAGTCTGGATTATTGTGGTAGAACTTGTTAAGTTAAAAATCTTCGAAGTTTAACCAATATTCACACATAAATTATATATATATATATATATATATATATATATATATATATATATATATATATATATATATATATATATATATATATATATATATATATATATATATATATATATATATATATATATATATATATATATATATATATATATATATATATATATATATATATGTCGTGCCGAATAAGCAGAACTTGCCATCTTGGCTTAAATGGCAACGCTCATCTTGCCATATAGCACAAGTGAAAATTTGCGTATGCAATAATTTCGCCAAAATCATTCTGAACCTATCGAAAAAAATATATTTCACTGTGCTTGTTTAGTATTAAATTATTGTAAGCAAATCTAAAATATATTTTGTTGGATTAGGCTAAAATAAATTGTTCTTGTTATAATAAGGTTAGGTAAGTTTTCTAAGTTACTTTTGCTGCAAAATTATAAATTTTTACATTAACATTAATGAAAAAATATATCTTTAAACGTATAAGAGAAAATTTCAGAAAGGACTTAATTTTAAATGAGTTCTTGCTAATTGACCAGTTTTACATATTCGGCACGACATATATATATACATATATGTCAGGTGCAGATGATACGGATAGCAGAGCGTCACACTTATTCCGTTGTTCTATTTGTTTGAATTGTTGATGGATTACGGGGTGGGTATTTAACACGTAGGATAAGTTATGCCCAGGATTTGTTAAGTTGAAAGTACCTGGTTCCGTTTAGTAGTGTCTATGTGCCGATGTGCACTGATTCCTCTTTTTTTTTATTCCCCTCTCTTTAATAATGTGTTTATGTTTGTCCTCGTGAATGACGCATACATTGTTTGTAATGTGTGCCTTACAAACGTACAGGGCTGTACTTTATAAATGATAAAAAAAGTACACACAGATACACGGCTTGATGTGTTGTTTATCATACATTGCACATGCAATGATGAATACACCGCCACTGCTGCTAATTGGTTGCGTGTGCCTATGTCTAATTATGTCATGAATGGTTTTTGACTTAAAGACTGCTGTATTAATACCGTGAAAAAGACACTCCTAACATTAGGAGACCTTTACGTACACAGCCAATTAGCTGTAGTACTGGTGTATATATCATTTCCTGTGAAGATTATGTCAGTCACTCCCAGAATGAATAATAGTGGGTAGGAGGGAAAGGGCAAGAGAAGAAGGGAAAGAGACGGGGCTAAGCCACGGGACATGGTAGCGACAGATTCCAAGGTTTGGTCTTCGCTGTTGTTTGTAAGGTCTGTGTGGTTCAAGCTGTGGTCAGGCGTGGGAGCCAGTGGATCGGTAGGCGAGGCGGCGCCCAAATAACATACTCAGGTTACGCTAACTGATCAACCTGTGGCAACACACAATATGTGCGTGATTCATAGTGTCGGTACGCCAGTCTTATTGTTACAGAAGACAGATCCTGAAGACTCTGACTGGAATCAGCGATCATCGGCATCACTACCACTACCAGACGGAACCAAGATGTTTCCAACCTAGTGAAACCCTTGGCACATGTCTCTTTAAAAAGGGAAATATAGAGTCCATAATCCAACATTTCAACTCTAAATAATGTTGGAGTATGCTGAGTACAGTGCTCCGCTACCCACACATCAACTCTTGATATGCCATTATTTTTTCCTTACCTCACTCTCCGTGTGTGTGTGTGTGTATGTGTGTGCGTGTGTTACACACCTTTTTGGCCTGTACTTCCCTGAAATAGGTAATTCTTATGGAGAGGTTAATCAAACCCCTTAAACAGGTTAACATTTACATACAGTCAGGTAAGTTACTCTGCTCTCTCGTCAAGTCACTTCGCACAGGAATGCCATCATCTTTTAACACAGACGAGTCTCTCCCTGGAACCACATAATCATCTCTATAGTTTGGCATATCTTTAAAATTCTTTGTTTATCTTTCTTCTGGTACAAGCCCCTCACTTTCATCTGTAATTTCCTTCCGCTTTCTGGGTGATACTGCACCCCAAAAAATTTCCTTGATTAAATTCGCACACCGAACGTCTTACATATATTACTCCAAGTGTTTTTCTTTTTACCTTTGTAGAAAATTAGTTAAAGTTGAGATTCACAAAGTTTTGATAAGTACCCGTGGCTTCAGCAGTTCTTTGAAGACGTACTGGCTTCAACAATTCTCTGAATATATAGTGGCTGCACGAGTACTCTGAAGACGCAGTGCCTTAAGCAGTTCTCTGGCTACGTATTGACTTTAGGAGTGAAGACTCAGTGGCTTCAGGAGTCCTCTGACGACGTATTGACTCAGTGGCTTCAGGAGTCCTCTAACACGACGTATTGGCTTCAGGAGTGAAGACTCAGTGGCTTCACGAGTCTCCTCTGACGATGTATTGGCTTCAGGAGTGAAGACTCAGTGGCTTCACGAGTCTCCTCTGACGTTGTATTGGCTTCAGGGGGTAAACATTCAGTGACTTGGCAGTCCTCTGAAGACGAAGAATATTATATCCACTAGACGCCCGAGACTTGGTCACACTATACACTACTTTCGTGTCGGAACGTTTCCACTCCGTAGTCCTGATGGGCGTGAAGATGGGCGTGTGGGTCTAGGAGGGGCGAGGAGGAGGAAGTGGGTGTTTCCTCTGATGCCCCGAAGTGGGCAGGTGGGGGTGTGGGCGTGGGGTACCCGCCCACGCTGCCCGTAACAGGTGGGTAGTGAGAGGAGACCATCAGGTGGTCTTGATGGGGTGGTGGCGGCGGTCCCAGGACCTGTGGGACACACGGTCTTCCTGTCAGTGTCCATTAATATTAGTAATAGATATTAGTGGTGTTAGTGGTGACTAGCAGTGCATAGGGTGAATAGTGGTGTTAAATGTGGTTATAGGTGTTAATGGTCATTAATGGCATTATGTGATTAGTGGTGTTAAGGATAATTAGTGGTGTTATGTTATATTAATGGTCATCAGTGGTGTTATATATATGCTATATATATGATTTAGAGAGTCGCGAATTTTCACTCTTCTCACGAGGCGGGCTAAAACAACACGGGTTCGATCCCCCGGCTAGCCGCAGTTTGTTATTGATTATATATATACAATCCGAGATCGTCATGCAAACTTGTAAAAAATATACAAATAATAAACTAGTGAGGAATCATCAAAATCTTGAGTTTAATGATCTCAGTACCACAGCTCATCAATATTTATAGAATTATCTCAAAGTTTTCAGAGAAACAAATTATGTCTGGTGGAACGCCCACACCAGCGTGATAATGATGCATTTTATCCAATAATATGTAAATTAGGCTCACAAAAAGATATAGTTTGAGGCGAGTAATCGCCACAGCAAACTGGGTTAAATTTGGTGGGCTGGTTTCCAGAAATCACTAAAACAAAATGTCCAACCATAATTATTTACCCACATACACACGAACACACACACACACACACACACACACACACACACACACACACACACACACACACACACACACACACACACACACACACACACACACACACACACACACACACACACACACACACACACACACACACACACACACACACACACACACACACACACACACACCCCTGACTAGCCCCCTCGTAAACAGACTCAGGAGAATTCCAACAGCAATGTACATAAAACAAATGGAAAGAGATGGTCTCCCCCCCAAAAAAGTCAAAATGTAGCACTAAAAGGTAATAAAACTGGAACTACCTGGAATATAAAACAAGATGAAAGCTTAAACTATCAGAAGTAAAAGACTTTACGAAGACTTTTCCAGCTGAGCTTAAAACAGATTCCACTTACTGAGGATCATGGAAAACGCTAAATCCGCAGGTGTCATTGAGCACTGCTGTATACTTAAAGGATTCCACGTGAAGAATGACGAGAGGAAAGTCAGAATGCAAAGGGACGTGACCCCTGTATAGTAGGATAAAGAAAGCAACTTTGAAAAAGAAAGCAACTTTGAAAAAGAAAGCAACTTTGAAAAAGAAAGTAACATTGAAAAAGAAAGCAACTTTGAAAAAGAAAGCAACTTTGAAAAAGAAAGCAACTTTGAAAAAGAAAGCAACTTTGAAAAAGAAAGTAACATTGAAAAAGAAAGCAACTTTGAAAAAGAAAGAAAAAGAAAGCAACTTTGAAAAAGAAAGCAACATTGAAAAAGAAAGCAACTTTGAAAAAGAAAGCAACTTTGAAAAAGAAAGCAACTTTGAAAAAGAAAGCAACTTTGAAAAAGAAAGCAACTTTGAAAAAGAAAGCAACTTTGAAAAAGAAAGCAACTTTGAAAAAGAAAGTAACATTGAAAAAGAAAGCAACTTTGAAAAAGAAAGTAACATTGAAAAAGAAAGCAACTTTGAAAAAGAAAGCAACTTTGAAAAAGAAAGCAACTTTGAAAAAGAAAGCAACTTTGAAAAAGAAAGCAACTTCGAAAAGGAAAGAATTCCAAACTTTGGAAAAACATATTGGAAACACAGGCCATTGAAGTTTTAAAAAAAATAATATAAATATGTTTTTGGCAATAGATGGATCCTCTTTGCTCTGAAGTCAAGAGACGGGCCCAGGAACTAGAGCTCATCTCCCGCAAAGACTCAAGATAATTAGTTCGCATTGCGCTCCTTTCTAAGGGAACAATAATAAAATTACACAATAAATTCACGCAGGTGCTGCATATCTCCTACGGATTTAGCGCTTTTCCAGGAATCCAGTAGTACTAAAATTACGAAATAAGCAATAATATAAATTATTAAGAACATAACAACCAAAATACTATAATTAAAAAAAAATCTGCATTAAATGACCCTTCTTTTGCAGATTTTAATTACAGATGTAATTAGTAAGGAGAGACCTCGCAGGAGTGGTGAGTGAAGGAGGCCAGGGAAGAGGCCGGTGGTGGTGGCTGGTGGTGCTGGTGGTGGTGGCGGTGGTGGTGGTGGTGATGCTGCAGCTGGTGCTGGTAGTAGGCGTCCCACTCCTGTTGCTGGTGGCAGGTGGTGGCTGCCCCGCCACCCACAGATGGCACCACCACCACAGCCGGTGAAGTTGCGCCCAGGGTGGAACTCAGGGAGGTCAGCGGGTGACACGAGGGCACGCCACTCACCACCTGACAGCTGGGCACGCGTAGTTCTTCCAGCTGGTAGTCGCATTCTGTTCAGTATATACTGACTTGATAAGTAAATTTTCAAACAAGATTATTGCATATAATATTGTGATCTTCACCCTGTCTGTCACCTAGTATCATGCATTTTTCCTGCAGTCTATCACCCTCTTCCGTTCTTCACGCAGTCTATCACTCACCCTCTTGCGTTCTTCACGCAGTCTATCACTCACCCTCCTGCGTTCTTCACGCAGTCTATCACTCACCCTCCTGCGTTCTTCACGCAGTCTATCACTCACCCTCTTGCGTTCTTTACGTAGTCTATCACTCACCCTCTTGCGTTCTTCACGCAGTCTATCACTCACCCTTTTGCGATCTTCACGCGATCTATCACCAACTATCTTGCGTCCTTGACGTAGTCTATCATCTATCACCTTGCGTTTCTATTTTTCTCAGATGCAAAGAGGGGCACAAAATAATACATCCCTTCCTACTGGCTGAGCAAATAATACCGTATAAGAAAGAGTATTGCACCTAAATCTGGACTTCTGGGGTACTAATTTACACCAGTATAAGCTCCTTCTCCTGCTGCTTCTTCCCTATACTTCTGATATTCCATGGGATGCTGAAAGTCTTTTTCTTGTTACTAGTGACATTTCTTCTAGTTTGTAGATCAGTTTTTCCATACCATGGGCGGGGATTGAACCCCCGTGGTATGGTTTGTTTGCAATCGTGTCATTACGATTTCGTGAGTCAGATCAGTCTTTGGTAAGCACCGTGTCAACGGTCTTCATACACAGTCTCTCACATAACTACATTAAATTCGTGAAGCAGGGTTTGTCATCAGTGTTGATGTACTTACCTATTTGTGGTTGCAGGGGTCGAATCATAGCTCCTGGCTCTGCTTCACTGATCGCTACTAGGTCCTCTCTCTCCCCCTGCTCCATGAGCTTTATTATACCTCGTCTTAAAACTATGTATGGTTTCTGCCTCCACTACATCACTTTCCAGACTATTCCACTTCCTGACAACTCTATGACCGAAGAAATGTTTCCTAACAACTCTGACTCATCTGAGTCCTCATCTTCCAATTGTGATCCCTTGTTTCTGTGTCCCATCTTTGGAACATCCTGTCTCTGTCCACCTTGTCAATTCCCCGCAGTATTTTGTATGTCGTTATCATGTCTCCCCTAACTCTCCTGTCCTCCAGTGTCGTCAGGCCGATTTCCCTTAACCTTTCTTCGTAGGGTATTCCCCTTAGCTCTGGAACTAGCCTTGTTGCAAACCTTTGCACTTTCTCTAATTTCTTGACGTGCTTGATCAGGTGTGGGTTCGAAACTGGTGCTGCATACTCCAGTATGGGCCTGACGTACACGGTGTACAGAATCTTGAACGATTCCTTAATGAGGTATCGGAATGTTATTCTCTGGTTTGCCAGGCGTCCATATGCTGCAGCAGTTATCTGGTTGAGCGCCTCAGGAGATGTGCTCGGTATTATACTCACCCCAAGATCCTTTTCCTTGAGTGAGGTTTGCAGTCTTTGGCCACCTGACCTGTACTCTGTCTGCGGTCTTCTTTACCCTTCCCCGATCTTCACGACATTGCATTTGGCGGGGTTAAATTCAAGGAGCCAGTTGCTGGACCATGCTTGCAGCCTGTCTAGGTCTCTTTGTAGTCCTGTCTAATCCTCATCCGATTTAATTCTCCTCATTAACTTCACATCGTCTGCAAACAGGGACACTTCTGAGTCTATCCCTTTCGTCATGTCATTCACATATACCAAAAATAACACTGATCCTAGGACTGACCCCTGTGGGACCCCGCTAGTCACAGGCGCCCACTCTGACACCTCGTCACGTACGACTCGTTGTTGCCTCTCTGTCAGGTATTCCCTGATCCATAGAGTGTGTATGCATGCTTACGTTAATATTCTCTTATTTAATAGCCAGGTTTACCTGTATGAGAACTAATTTAGTAACAAAAATGACACTATACAATATTTGCTTTCGTACAGGTGAACCCAAGTAAATAAAAGGAAACGGAGAGTAAGAGAAGTTCTCGAGATATCGGCCAGTAGTTGAGGCTCTCTTTAGATTGTTTAATTTTCATTGTGGGTTTGTTTGTAGTACTGACCAAAGTTGATTACATTTTTGTACATGGATTATTTACCTTCTTTAAGCGGGATAAGGTCTGGGTTTCGGTCCTCCGATGCGGGTGACGGTCTGCTGAAGGTACTGATGGTCTCTTTGGGAGACGTGTCAGAGACGAGTGAACCGTGGGCGTAGGTTGGCGCATCTGGCGGTGCTCTTCTTCTGGGACAGTGCTTTATAGCCAGTCCCAGGATCACCACCAGGGTGATGACGATAGCTACCGCAGCTCCAGCAACCACAGCTATCAGCGGAGATACTCCCAACACTTCCTCTGCTGGTTCGCTGAAGCCTGAGGAAGAACGAGCAGATGTGTTTGTCAAAGTTTATATGAATCTGCGTTTGCAAAGAACATAAACACGGAATGACTTGCCTTTAAGGAAATAATGAAGTGTTTTAGTGTATAGGTTAATGTGAAATATATTCCTATGAGTACCTAATTCTAATATATTTTATTGTACGTCTGTTACGTCTTCAACAGATTACCTTGTTTTTCAAGGTAATTAATCTTTAAATAAGGTTGCCTTGTAGGACACCTGATCAAGAGTTCTAGCTATCCTCCCTTATCTCTAATCAAACCTGTCATTGCCCAGGATCTGTATGACTCAAATTGGCCTAGCTTTAAAGGACGTTTCGATCCATCCTGGGCCATTATTCCAGCCACGGTTTTGTGACTTGCAGTTTTCATGCACAATGGGAATAGCTTCTTACCCATTCTCTTTTCGGCCGTCTTGACGGTGAAGGCCTGAAGCTTGATGGGTGATGAGGCTCCCATGGGACTGTGGACGGCCACGTGGAGAGTGTAAGCTGTACCTGGGTCCAGACCTGAAGCTACGAAGTGTGGCGTTGTGTTGGTCACTTTGGTCACCAGGTGAAGGTCCTCAGAGTTCCTCACCTGCAGGGTTAAGTTCATATATACATTATATATAATTATGCAATAATTGAGAACAAACGATAGAAGATGCTAGACAACCACAGTGGAAGTTGAAGGGAAGCCCTGGGCCTTTCGTGTTGCAATCAACACATCTTCAGTAGCTTGCAATATTGCAGAAATGAATCGGAAGCTCCTGAAAATGCGTTAATTGCAACATGAAAGGCCTAGAGCTTTCATTCAACTCCTCTAGTGGTTGTTTAGCACATTATAAATAAATAATGCGTTGGAATGAAGCAAGAATCTATCCACATACTGGATCTGGAGTCATTATTAGAGATAGGGAGAGTTGAATGCATACATTTCTTCTATATTTCTGGACATTTGTGAATCAGTTGGTAAATATGTACACACACACACACACACACACACACACACACACTAGTGAATATTAGGAGAACACACACACACACACTAGTGAATATTAGGAGAACACACACACACACACTAGTGAATATTAGGAGAACACACACACACACACACACACATGGTAAAGACCATTATGCAGGTAAGGTAAACGAGTCATTCCGCTGAGGACAGTATAGAAAGTAACAATTTCTCACCTCCATACTGAACGTTCGCGGAAGAACAGTAGGAACACCCTTGCAGGAGACGAACACAGAATGAGTCGTTTGGTTCCTGATGACACAACCCTCTAGAAGATCAGGAGGCTCTGAGTATGAAACAGGTCACTCGGTCAGCAGGTACACAGGTCACGAGGATCGTCCTATTAAACTCAAAGAACTCCTTCTTCCTTTGTATAGAAAGGGGTTTAGGGATCATATTTTAAGAAAAAGAGGATAAATAAGTAACCGATATGATGTGTCTAAAAGATTGTTTCAGGATGTACTAGAGCCACAGATATATCGCTGTACACTGAGAGTAAAAGGTAGATGGGATACTACTACTAAAAGAGGGGCTTAAGCAGCTATTTAGATCAATAGAATAATAATATGGGGTATAATAGATATACAGGAAATAATAATAATAGTATAAGGGAGAAAAATAGCATATAGACCAACCAGGGTAATAGTAATTAGGTTTATCAATCAGTTAAAACTACAAATCAAGTAAGTTTACCTAAACTTCACGACTCGAGTCAAGTGAAGTTCCTTGATGCTTCTTGAGGGTTCGTGATCCAGTGAATTGAAACTCCTTCTTCCTGGGATCGAACCTGATTGTCTATTGTTTCCTAGGCGCTGTACCACTACTACGGGCTTAGCGATTTTCAATAAATAATAATAATAATAATATAATAATAATAATAATAATAATAAAAATTAAATTATTAATAAAATAATAATGACAATAATAATAATGATAACAACAACAAAAATAATAGTTATAATATAATAATAATAATAATAATAATAATAATAATAATAAAAATTAAATTATTAATAAAATAATAATGACAATAATAATAATGATAACAACAACAAAAATAATAGTTATAATATAATAATAATAATAATAATAATAATAATAATAATAATAATAATAATAATAATAATAATAATAATAATAATAATAATAATAATAATATAAATAAAATAATAAAATTAATAATAATAATAATAATAATAATAATAATAATAATAATAATAATAAAAGTAATAAAATAATAACAATGACACAATAATAATAATAATGATAATAACAACAATAATAATAGTAGTTATAAAATAATAATAATAATCATAATAATAAAAATAAAAATAAAAATAATAATAATAATAATAATAATAATAATAATAATAATAATAATAATAATAATAATAATAATAATAATAATAATAATAATAATATTAAAAATATTAGCAGTCAACTAAATAATATCACAGCCAGGGTCACTGTTAACAGGTTTAAAGCAAACCAGGCCACAAAACTTTCAACGTTACTAGTCAAGAGAGTGACAGCCGAGTAAGTCACGGTTTGACGCGAGAATCGAAGAAACTCGACTGCTAAGAAGCCCCAGAACGGGTGGTGTTTGTACACAAGGCAAGCGAGTTTTCGGACTTACTTGCCAAAGGTTTGAGTCTCACCTGTGATTTGACAACGACATAATTTATTAGGTAACATGAGAGGAGGACCAACTTGTGTGGGAAAAAAATATTTGACGAAAACTGCGTTTTTACCCAAGTTGGGGCAACGTTTCGCTCTTTGTAGATCGAGATGTTTTTCCAAATAAAAGCATGTTCTGTTATTTAAGCTCTTTAAAAAAAAAAAGAAAACTAATGGGTCAAAGGTCAAGGCCAAGAATCGGGGGAAGTTTTAATAACGTTGAATCAGGAAAAAAGTTGCTTAATTAGTAAAACCTAAGAATTTCAAGGAGAGGTTTATGTGTAAGAGGAGACACAAGGTTTATGTGTAAGAGGAGACACAAGGTTTATGTGTAAAGGGAGACACAAGGTTTATGTGTAAGAGGAGACACAAGGTTTATGTGTAAGAGGAGACACAAGGTTTATGTGTAAGAGGAGACACAAGGTTTATGTCTAAGAGGAGACACAAGATTTATGTGTAAGAGGAGACACAAGGTTTATGTGTAAGAGGAGACACAAGGTTTATGTGTAAGAGGAGACACAAGGTTTATGTGTAAGAGGAGACACAAGGTTTATGTGTAAGAGGAGACACAAGGTTTATGTGTAAGAGGAGACACAAGGTTTATGTCTAAGAGGAGACACAAGGTTTATGTGTAAGAGGAGACACAAGGTTTATGTGTAAGAGGAGACACAAGGTTTATGTGTAAGAGGAGACACAAGGTTTATGTGTAAGAGGAGACACAAGGTTTATGTCTAAGAGGAGACACAAGGTTTATGTGTAAGAGGAGACACAAGGTTTATGTGTAAGAGGAGACACAAGGTTTATGTCTAAGAGGAGACACAAGGTTTATGTGTAAGAGGAGACACAAGGTTTATGTGTAAGAGGAGACACAAGGTTTATGTGTAAGAGGAGACACAAGGTTTATGTGTAAGAGGAGACACAAGGTTTATGTCTAAGAGGAGACACAAGGTTTATGTGTAAGAGGAGACACAAGGTTTATGTGTAAGAGGAGACACAAGGTTTATGTCTAAGAGGAGACACAAGGTTTATGTCTAAGAGGAGACACAAGGTTTATGTCTAAGAGGAGACACAAGGTTTATGTGTAAGAGGAGACACAAGGTTTATGTCTAAGAGGAGACACAAGGTTTATGTGTAAGAGGAGACACAAGGTTTATGTGTAAGAGGAGACACAAGGTTTATGTCTAAGAGGAGACACAAGGTTTATGTGTAAGAGGGGACACAAGGTTTATGTGTAAGAGGAGACACAAGGTTTATGTGTAAGAGGAGACACAAGGTTTATGTGTAAGAGGAGACACAAGGTTTATGTCTAAGAGGAGACACAAGGTTTATGTGTAAGAGGAGACACAAGGTTTATGTGTAAGAGGAGACACAAGGTTTATGTGTAAGAGGAGACACAAGGTTTATGTGTAAGAGGAGACACAAGGTTTATGTGTAAGAGGAGATACAAGGTTTATGTGTAAGAGGAGACACAAGGTTTATGTGTAAGAGGAGACACAAGGTTTATGTGTAAGAGGAGACACAAGGTTTATGTGTAAGAGGAGACACAAGTTTTATGTCTAAGAGGAGACACAAGGTTTATGTGTAAGAGGAGACACAAGGTTTATGTGTAAGAGGAGACACAAGGTTTATGTGTAAGAGGAGACACAAGGTTTATGTGTAAGAGGAGACACAAGGTTTATGTGTAAGAGGAGACACAAGGTTTATGTGTAAGAGGAGACACAAGGTTTATGTGTAAGAGGAGACACAAGGTTTATGTCTAAGAGGAGACACAAGGTTTATGTGTAAGAGGGGACACAAGGTTTATGTGTAAGAGGAGACACAAGGTTTATGTGTAAGAGGAGACACAAGGTTTATGTGTAAGAGGAGACACAAGGTTTATGTGTAAGAGGAGACACAAGGTTTATGTGTAAGAGGAGACACAAGGTTTATGTGTAAGAGGAGACACAAGGTTTATGTGTAAGAGGAGACACAAGGTTTATGTGTAAGAGGAGACACAAGGTTTATGTGTAAGAGGAGACACAAGGTTTATGTCTAAGTGGAGACACAAGGTTTATGTGTAAGAGGGGACACAAGGTTTATGTCTAAGAGGAGACACAAGGTTTATGTCTAAGAGGAGACACAAGGTTTATGGTGTAAGAGGAGACACAAGGTTTATGTCTAAGAGGAGACACAAGGTTTATGGTGTAAGAGGAGACACAAGGTTTATGTCTAAGAGGAGACACAAGGTTTATGTCTAAGAGGAGACACAAGGTTTATGTGTAAGAGAAGACACAAGGTTTATGGTCTAAGAGGAGACACAAGGTTTATGTGTAAGAGGAGGCACAAGGTTTATGTGTAAGAGGAGACGCAAGGTTTATGTCTAAGAGGAGACACAAGGTTTATGTCTAAGAGGAGACACAAGGTTTATGTGTAAGAGGAGACAAAAGGTTTATGTCTAAGAGGAGACACAAGGTTTATGTCTAAGAAGAGACACAAGGTTTATGTCTAAGAGGAGACACAAGGTTAATGTGTAAGAGGAGACACAAGGTTTATGTCTAAGAGGAGACACAAGGTTTATGTCTAAGAGGAGACACAAGGTTTATGTGTAAGAGGAGACAAAAGGTTTATGTCTAAGAGGAGACACAAGGTTTATGTCTAAGAAGAGACACAAGGTTTATGTCTAAGAGAAGACACAAGGTTTATGTCTAAGAGGAGACACAAGGTTTATGTCTAAGAGGAGACACAAGGTTTATGTCTAAGAGGAGACACAAGGTTTATGTCTAAGAGAAGACACAATGTTTATGTCTAAGAGAAGACACAAGGTTTATGTCTAAGAGGAGACACAAGGTTTATGTCTAAGAGAAGACACAAGGTTTATGTCTAAGAGGAGACACAAGGTTTATGTCTAAGAGGAGACACAAGGTTTATGTGTAAGAGGAGACACAAGGTTTATGTCTAAGAGGAGACACAAGGTTTATGTGTAAGAGGAGACACAAGGTTTATGTCTAAGAGGAGACACAAGGTTTATGTGTAAGAGGAGACACAAGGTTTATGTGTAAGAGGAGACACAAGGTTTATGTCTAAGAGGAGACACAAGGTTTATATGTAAGAGGAGACACAAGGTTTATGTGTAAGAGGAGACACAAGGTTTATTTCTAAGAGGAGACACAAGGTTTATGTGTAAGAGGAGACACAAGGTTTATGTGTAAGAGGAGACACAAGGTTTATGTGTAAGAGGAGACACAAGGTTTATGTGTAAGAGGAGACACAAGGTTTATATCTAAGAGGAGACACAAGGTTTATGTGTAAGAGGAGACACAAGGTTTATGTGTAAGAGGAGACACAAGGTTTATGTGTAAGAGGAGACACAAGGTTTAAGTTAACTAAGAGGTGCGAGGTACCTTGCAAGGGGTGGTGGGAGCCTTGATGATAGTGAAGAGGGGGGAAGGTCTCTTGATCCTAGGAATTAGAGGTCTCCTAACCCCCAATCTTGGATCAAATTTGAGTACGTTCAATTTTCCATGCGATGTGTAACTCATACGGTTTTAGCACTTTACCATTAATGATAATAGTAATAACAATAATAATAAACATTTATAATAATAATAATAATAATAATAATAATAATAATAATAATAATAATAATAATAATAATAATAATAATAATAATAATAATAATACATAAGGGCTCTTGATCCAGGCACTTTACAACCCTTACAGTTTTAGCTCTTCCCCATGAATATCCCCTCAAGGAAGGTTCCTTGACGCTGGTGAAGGGCTCTTGATCTAGGAAATTGGATCTGTGCTCCAGTTCCCTGAATTAAGTCTGCATACCTTCCATCCCCCCCTTATGCGCTGTATAATCCTACTCCTAAGGGTTAAGCGCTCCCTCGTCATTATACTACTACTACTAATAATTCCCATGAATAAAATAATCCATTGATAACATTGGGTATCTTTAATGAGGAAACGTTTCGCCACACAGTGGTTTCATCAGTCCTATACAGAGAAGAATGGTGAAAATCAGATGGACTTTGAGGTGATCAGTCCCTCAACCTAGAAACTACGTGAACGTGTGTCTAATTTATCACTGATAACATTAGAAGAAGGTGAAAATACTCACTAGCAGCCGTGACATTGATGACACAAGGCAGATGCTGAGTACCGATGCTGTTTGTAGCCGCACACAGCAGAAGCCCATAATCTCCAGGGGAGGCTGGGGTATAGGGCAGGATGCTGGTAGTACCCCAAGATGCTGCCCGTCCCTCACCCAGCTCCAGCAGGGACCCAGAGGAGTTGAACCTCCAGGTAAAGGTGACGTTGTCGGGCACTGCGTCCACACGGCAGGTGATGTTAGCGGTGTCGTGGTGGGCAACTTGGTACTCTAACTTCTGCCCAGGTGAGCACACTGGCGTGTCTGAGAAACAGTCCACAAAGACGTGGGATATAACACACAGAAATGTGGATGCAATGAGAATCAGATATAATAGTGACAAATAATCAATACTGCAATAAAACAGAGACACGTCCTACGATACTCACCGAAACAAAACAAAGAAAATTATAGTACATACCGTGTGATTTAAACACATCACAGTTCAGTAACGTACTAAGAAAATCAGTGATTTTGAGTGTTTGTTTATCAAGGTGTAGCAACACCGAACACAGCAACAATAGCAATAAAGCTATGCTTATCAGTGATATGCTTCTCAGTGATATGCTTCTCAGTGATATGCTTCTCAGTGATATGCTTATCAGTGATATGCTTCTCAGTGATATGCTTATCAGTGATATCTTGGTCATTATATCTAAGCTGTAATAAGAAGATAACTGGAATGATGTTTATATAACATACAATCACATAAAATCAATTTAGAAAATCGTTCAACATAAATCTATTGAATAAATAAATAAATAAATAAATATATATATATATATATATATATATATATATATATATATATATATATATATATATATATATATATATATATATATATATATATATATATATATATATATATACATGTATATATATGTATGTATGTAAAGCCGAATAGGTAAAACTTGGTATTTTGGCTTAAATAGTAACGCACTTCTTGCCGAATAGTGCAGGCAAAAATTTGTGTATGTGAGAAACTTTTATAAAATATATTTAGTTGGATTAGGCTAAATTATATTGCGCTTGTTATAATATGGTTAGGTAAGTTTCCTAAGGTTCTTTTGGAACAAAATCATTAATTTTATATTAACATAATTGAAAAAAACATTCATTAAATGATTAAGAGAAAATTTTAGAAAGGACTCATTTTTAAATGAGTTCTTGCTTAGTGGCCAATTTTACCTATTCTGCACGACATTATATATATATATATGCATATATATATATATATATATATATATATATATATATATATATATATATATATATATATATATATATATATATATATATATATTACGGAAGCTCACACATGATGGTGATGGTGATGGGACTAGAGACTCCTTCACCGTGTAGGTTGGTCGCTCTGCAGTAGTAGCGGCCGGTGCGTTCCTTGCCAACCTTCTGCAGCACCAGCGTCTGGTTGGACACTATCACACCACCTGAGACGTTGTGTTGCATCACCGACCCCTGAGGGAGGCAAGCACCAGCAGGTAGTACGCAGAAGGAAGCACAGGGAGCACTGAGAAAGGGATACCAGCACGTAGCAGGAGGGTTAGAGATTCCTAAGGGAGGACTTACAGCAGGTAGTAGGCAGCAGGGAGCACTGAGAGAGGGATACCAGCAGGTAGCAGGAAGGAGTGAGACTCTGGCCTAATGGCCTCTTACACGCCTCTCACAAATCACCCTCGGCATTAACCAAGAAAAGGTGACGTTGTAAAGGAAGACGAGCACCTAGAGAGAGAGAGAGAGAGAGAGAGAGAGAGAGAGAGAGAGAGAGAGAGAGAGAGAGAGAGAGAGAGAGAGAGAGAGAGAGAGAGAGAGAGAGAGAGAGAGAGAGAGAGAGAGACAGAGACAGAGAGAGAGAGAGAGAGAGAGAGAGAGAGAGAGAGAGAGAGAGAGACAGAGAGAGAGAGGATACATCCGGTATTTTTTTAAAGGTATCTACGACGCAGAGGAAAGGGAGTAGAAGGTAATCAGATTTGATCCGAGGAAAGGGATGGTAACATCAATATTTTGGTTAAAAAGAGCCCTTCACAACTTTGACGTGTCAATATATCGATTGGGTTACTAGACGTATCAGACAGAAACTATACACACACACACACACATACACGCACACACACACACACACATACACACACACACACACACACACACACACACACACACACACACACACACACACACACACACACACACACACACACACACACACACACACACACACACACACAAACAAACACTGTCTCATAGGATATCATTTGGAGCTTAATATTTCAGATAAATCACTTACATCACATCATTTTGCTTTTCAACTCAGCATCATGTCTGCCAGTACATTATTTTTATCAATATTGTCAGCATGGTGTTAGGTTCCTGAGTGTTCCCGAAACCTTGAGGAAACTCCTCACTGCTCATGTAATTTAAGACTTGGACGGCGGTGTCGGAGATCTCGACTCATTACACGAATTCTTTCGAGGTGCTGAAGTACCCTGCAGAACCTCATGTGACTTCCTTGTTGACAAAGCTGCTTCCTGATAGTGAACTACGAGGATCTTGATGGATTTTTAGAGAGGTTTGAGGGATTTAAAGAATTTTGGAGATTTGCCGATTTCTGAAGGATTTAAAGGATCTTGGAGGGAGATTGAAATGATTTCTTAGAAATTTATAAGGTCTTTGAGTTATTTGATCACAAACACACACACACACACATACACACACACACACACACACACACACACACACACACACACACACACACACACACACACACACACACACACACACACACAGCAGAGAATACACGTGAACACAACTTACTTCATGTATCCAGACAATCTTGTAAAATTTAGGATTGGACTTGACTCTACACTCGAAGAAAATATCGGAACCTTCCCTCACTGACTTGGGGTTGAGTCCCATCCCCATCTCAAGGTCGACTTGTGGCACGTCTGTAAGAGAGAGATACCATCCTTATTACCACTGTCATCTTCACTGTCACCATCATCATCACAAAGTTGACTTTCGGCACGTCTCTTTGAAAAAAATATCCCAACTGTCATTATTGCTATCCCCATTATCACCATCACCAAGGTGTAAGTTAGGGCATCTGTAAGAAGATGCCCTAACTGTCATCGCTGCAGTTAACATCAGATGGAAGGCATTGACCTGACCAACGCCTCTGAAGTCTATTATCAATCCTATTCTTAAATTTTAGGAATCACCTCCTCACTGAAATCTAATGGTTAAAATCATAACCAAAATTTTTAAAGGGATGGACCAGTAAGCCAGAGGAAGGTCTCAGTCACACCGAAAGCTCCAGCTGCGAGTCATCACATGACCAAGATCCGCGACAGGAAATTGTCCTATTTCCTGACAAACCTAACCTAACCTAACCTAACCTAACCTAACCTAACCTAACCTAACCTAACCTAACCTAACCTAACCTAACCTCACCTAACCTAACCTAACCTAACCTAACCTAACCTAACCTAACCTAACCTCTCCACTATCAGTTTGCAATACCTATATTTCACTCCATTGTATTGACTACTTTTTTAACAAAACCGATTCAGTTGTTGTCTTTGATTACAGGGGTTATCTATGGAGTCCTTCCTCTATGATTCTCTCATTCACTCAGACACTACGGAGTTTGTCTAACCTCTGCACTCTTGACTTTAATTTTTGGAAACATGTTCGTGTTATCTTTCTTCTTAACCCTATTTGTTTCGTCTTTATCCTATTTTCAAGGTATTCCTAAAACTCACAAATCTGCTGCTCCTCTTAGATCCATCAGTCCATCTCAAGCCTCGTCCTCTTATCATCTTGCCTCTTGGTTAGCAAAAATTCTTACCTTTTCTGAGGCTCTTCTTGTCCCGCGCGCCTCCATCACCACTCCCACGGCTTCGCTGAAAGAGTGCGACCTCAGCCCTCCTGCAGTCTTCTAATTTTTGATGTAGTCTCTTTACAAATGACCTGTTTGATCTTATTTTTCTCAGAGAGAAGGCCGTTGAGAGGCTACTTCATCTTTCTATTAATACCGATGTCTTTCTCATTTTTATCTGTATTTGCGAGAATTAGAAAGCCTATTCTTTCCAGGGTAATTGCTATTCGCAAGCGTTCAGTGCTGCTGCGAGTCCTCTATTTGGTTGGGGTGATTTAGGATAGGTTAGGCTAGGTTGGATTAGTTACATGAACCTATAACTAGCGGATTGATATAAAGGATTTCCTAGGTAGGAAGCTTGAGAGTTACGTTGATAACTGTCTCTCTGTGGTGGGAAGAGTTAGCGTGTGGTGGATCACTTTACGAGAGTAGGTCTTGGTGAACACACGGAAATAGTGGTCGCGGCAAACACACGGAAATACAGAGGTCGTGGGAAACATAAGGGTTCCCACGACAGGACAAAACACCTCACAAAAGAACAAAACACCCCACATGAGCACAGAACTCCCCGAGGACAGAGGTCTCCACGAGTACTCACAGTGAACGTTGAGCTTGTAGGACTCCTCAAGGACGGAGGTGGGCAGGAGTGGGTTCTCCACCCGGCAGGTGTAGACAACCCCATGATCGCTGGGCTGTGGGATCACCCGCAGCGTCGACAATGTCCTGTTTACCATCCTCAGCTGCTGTTAGGAAGAGCAAGGAAGGGCTTAGAGAGAGAGAGAGAGAGAGAGAGAGAGAGAGAGAGAGAGAGAGAGAGAGAGAGAGAGAGAGAGAGAGAGAGAGAGAGAGAGAGAGAGAGAGAATACATGACATGCAAAATCATGCTACAAAAAAAAAGAAAAAAAAGGATATTTTTGAAATCAAGCAACGTGACCCGTATTTATCAAGTGTTAGAGTTTTTTTTTAGTATTGGTGTATATGATCATAATTTCGCATGTAGGTATGCGCTTTTATTAATGTATAAGCTTTTTCCTAAGCTTTTATAAATGTTTATCTATCTATCTATCTATCTATCTATCCATCTATCAAGGGAGAACCTTGAGTTTTCCCTGAAGCAAGTTTATTCTTTTCTCTGAGGATGAGGGTCCCTATAACAGTTCTTGAGGTGGTACCTTTAAATATATATATATATATATATATATATATATATATATATATATATATATATATATATATATATATATATATATATATATATTAATATAAACATACATATATATTATGCAAATATCGATAACCTAGCGATACAAGAGCAAAACAACCACGCGGGGAGTAGAATGATAGATCTAGGCATTTCGTGTTGTAATCAACACATCATCAGGAGCTTGCAAAGTTGCAGAAAAGAGGAGGATATCCAAGCAAATACGATCCCAAAGGACATCTTTGCTGGAGTGGAGACGTCCTTTGGGTCCTTTGGGATCGTCAGGCTGAGCATCTGGGGTGTTCCCAGACGCTCAACCTGACGGTATCTTACACCCCAGACGCTCACGCTGACGATATCTTACACCCTAGATGCTCACCCTGACGACATCTTACACCCCAGACGCTCACCCTGACGATATCTTACACCCCAGACGCTCACCCTGACGATATCTTACACCCCAGACGCTCACCCTGACGATATCTTGCACTCCAGACGCTCACCCTGACGATATCTTACACCCCAGACGCTCACCCTGACGATATCTTGCACTCCAGACGCTCACCCTGACGATGTCTTACACCCCAGACGCTCACTCTGATGATATCTTACACCCCAGCAGCTCACCTTGACGCTGGGGTTGACGATACGCTGGTCATCCCGCCACCAGGATATCACAGGATCTGGTCTACTGCCAGAGGAGGCGCACTCTAGCTCCTCCGTCACCCCTGCCGATACGTATTCCTGGGGCCCCGCCACCTTCAGCAGCGAGATCGTCAACGGAGCAACTGGCGCCAGTGGAAAGAAAAAAAGAATGCGTATTTCTTATTACAGTCAAGTGTCAAATCCCAATGGGTCATAGAACGCTAAAAAAAGGGAGGGGGTGTAAACTTTTAAAATAAACTTAGGAAATGTAGTTTTTATTATGTTTTAGGGCAGAAGCTGGCCTGAAACAGAAATTTTAGGAATAGTTAGAAATATCGGGCGGTTTTTATTTAGAAGTTATGAGTGGGATGCTTAAAAATTACTTGAAAGATGGAGAGGAGAGAGAGAGAGAGAGAGAGAGAGAGAGAGAGAGAGAGAGAGAGAGAGAGAGAGAGAGAGAGAGAGAGAGAGAGAGAGAGAGAGAGACAGAGACAGAGAGAGTAGGGGTTGCAAGATTCTGTATGAGGCACAAGTACGCTCACACCTTGAGTATGCTCCATTTTCTTGGTTTGCCTGCCCCCCCTCTCATCTGCGACTGCTTGACAGAGTAGAGAACAGAGAAAGACGTCTCATCTCTCGCCTGAACCCATCCTGGATAGATCTGTCGTTTCAGCAGAGCCTTCAACACAGGAGGGATGTGGGTAGCCTTACTGTTATGTACGAAAGTAAAAGACTGGGCAGGCGATGCAAAATGCCCCCAATAAAAAGTAGGGGCGCTATTGGTACACTAAGGGAAAACACCATAAGTGTCCGGGGCCCAAAACTGTTCAACAGCCTCCCATCAAGCATTAGGGGAATTGCCAATAAGCCCCTGGCTGCGCTCAAGAGAGAGCTGGACAGATACCTAAAGTCAGTGCCGGATCAGCCGGGCTGTGGCTCGTACGTTGGACTGCGTGCGGCCAGCAGTAACAGCCTAGTTGATCAGGCCCTGATCCATCGGGAGGCCTGGTCATGGACCGGGCCACGGGGGCGTTGATCCCCGGAATAACCTCCAGGTAACCTCCAGGTAAGGCCAATATTGTCAAAGTACCACATTTGGATCCACTTCGAGGACAGCGTGAAACAAGCTTTTATGCCACAAGACGGGCAGAAAGCAGCAACTTCACTCTGGCTGTACCCTTCTCCAGAACATCACTCCATCTGAGATAATATATACCCAGGATGACTCGAGTATAGAACACATTCGTACAGCATAAGGATGTCAACGAGATAAAGTCAGTTGATCAAATGAAAATGCTGGCCCACAGATGGCTCCAACTTCATCCTGTTCCCTACTTGTATGTCTCATAACAACAAAAATGCTTTGAAATGAGCTGATGTAGGTAACAGCTCTTAGCTTGCCAATAAAGTTAGGGATCCTTAACCTGTAAATAGCTTGTCAATAAAGCTAGAGATCCTTAACCTAATCTTGTCAAACCCTGTGTAAAAAAAAACTAAAGAGAGAGAGAGAGAGAGAGAGAGAGAGAGAGAGAGAGAGAGAGAGAGAGAGAGAGAGAGAGAGAGAGAGAGAGATAGATAGAGAGAGAGAGAGAGAGAGAGAGAGAGAGAGAGAGAGAGAGAGAGAGAGAGAGAGAGAGAGAGAGAGAGAGAGAGAGAGAGAGAGAGAGAGAGAGAGAGAGAGAGAAATAATAGAATAATAACAATTTGTTTTAATAATTCATGTTAAGCGCTAAATCTATATGGGTTATTCAGCAAAAGACCCACAGTGGGTTTAGCGCCTAACAGAAGCATTGAGAAACGTATACACAGAGGAATTATTTTCTTGAGATGCACAGACAGAAGAAAAAGTCGGGGACTGATTCACTATTCACTCTAAAGTGACTCAGAGGACAAGCAAGAGGTCAGGGAATTGACTCACTATAGACTCCACAGTGACTCACGGGTCATATTTATAGTGACGGTGGTATCCAGAGGTCTGGTGATATTGTTGTTGGTGGCCCGGCAGGTGAAGGCGGCATCCAGTAGGTCTCTGGAGAGGTTATCCAGGTGGAGTAGGTTCCTCACCTGTCCTCTGTGGTCCACCGTATACGAGTCCTCCACTACTCTCCCGTCTCTCACCCAAACTAGCGTGGGTGACGGCCGACCTGCGTACACATTGCGATTAGATTTTTCCCGCCAAGGTGGCTAGTGTATTATACAAACAACGGTACAGGTGGGGTTAGAATTCATGGCGAGTGAATAGAAAAAAAAACAACTAAAAACACACGAAATCAAACATTACATAAGAACATAAGAACACATAAGGACATATTAAAAACGTTTCAGTCCTGGGACCTTGATAACCAAAACGTTTTCTTATAAATATGTCGTATTGTTTGGTCAAGTGTCTTTTAAAACCAATTTGTCGGTATCTGTTAGTAAGGTTTGTATACCATTTTGCACCTCATCCATCCTGTGGTGTGTAGAGCAAGGGTTTATAAATATATATATATATATATATATATATATATATATATATATATATATATATATATATATATATATATATATATATATATATATATATATATATATATATATATATTATATATATATATATATATATATATATATATATATACATATACCTTTGGCATACCTTTGATAAGTGCTAAAAGTTTTTCTATCTCCGGAGCCCGGCCTTGGGCCAGGATTGTCTGGTGTTTGCCTGGTTAACCAGCCTGGTAAGATGTTGAATAATCTGGGACCACGAATGTTGATACAGTGTTCTCTTATTGTGCTCACTGCACCCCTGTTTTTCAGTGGGTTTATCTTGCACTACCTCCCATATCTCTCGCTCCAGTAAGTTATGGCAGTGTGTTAATTTGGGACAAGGCCCTCAAGCACCTTTCGCGTATATATTGCCATGTATCTCTCTCCTCCGGCCTAGGAACCAGATCTCAAAAAGGCTTACAGGAACATACGTCCTCTGTACACTGCTTGAACTGTAGTTAAAGGCAGGGCAACTAATAACATTACGGGTTATTTGTGTATCGTTCCAGTCACTGTATTGTGCCTTTTTTTGTTAACTAATAACATTCTATATATGATTTATGGCACTTTATGGAGAACATGTTTCGCCCTCCAGGAACTTTATCAACACTAGTAATAAATTTTTTTCGGACGGAGCGTCTTCACAATAAAATATAACCTGCATTTTATGTCTCATTAACATGACTGGCGTTGTATAATGACATTGTCTTAAAACGACTGCAGTTCGGACCGTCCTGGGCTCGTAAGGTTGATAACTGTCCATGGTGGTCCGAAACCTCTAATATATGGTAGTTGTGATTATCATTATCATTGCAATTATCATTATTTTTGTTGCTGTTGTTTTAGATTTCTTCTGAAAGGGAATAATTAATCACGCTAATTGCAGTTATGTGAGGAATCTTTATTTTTTTCCCACTGGTTTGTTTACCTGTGATAAATTAAGAAAGCCGTTGTTACTTGACCTGAGACTTTCAACGGCGGATGTAGCGTAGGAATACGAACTTCCTTTGCAAGTTTGAGGTCAATCCGCAGAGGCATTCTCAAGTTATCACAAGAAAACCGCTAAGCATGAGGAGAAAATGACGACCAATAAGTGAATTTTATTTTGCACCTGCAAAAAGAAAATATTCGAGGGTTGTAAGCTTTTGTACAGACTACTTGTGTTCACTGTTGTCTTCACTGCGACACCTGGAGCCAGTTTACCAGCTGAGACTCAAGGTTACCTATGTCCTTACCTCGTAGGCTCATGCTTCCTATGTTCTTACCTCCTACTTTCATATCTATGCTCATGCCGCCTATGTCCTTACTTCCTATGCTTATACCTCCTATTCTCTTACCTCCTATGCTCTTACCTGTATTACTTTTACTTGCTACATTATTACCTCTCATAGTCTTCCTCTTCTTACCTCCTATGGTCTTACAGGTGAGGACGACTCTGCCTCCTTCCAGGTAAGGGCCAGCACTTCCTTCCACAACAGAGCCACTCTCATCCGTCACTACAGCTGGTGATGGCGGCACTGTAAACAAACATACGTTTGTTAAACCATTCCCTCTCTCACAAGCGGCTGCCTTAATGCTAGTGAAGACGTCGAATCAGAGTGTAATTGCCTCCCTTTCTCCAGTCCTATGAAATTGGTTAGCGTGTTAGATTTAGAGCCTGTGAATTACTTGTCGTGGGTTATTAATGTCGTGATTTGATCTTTGCTTTCGTGGGGATATCCTGGGTTTGTAACCTCCCAGCTTAATGATATGAGAGCAATCTTTGTCTTCTCTGATTTCCTGATCAGTTTATCAATAACAGTAGGATAAAGCGGTTCCTTTTAAGAGGTCGTAACCAACTTATGAAAACCAGCCAGATAGACCACTGAAATCGTAATAATCTTAACAACAGTCAGATAAGTCTTAAAGATCTTAATAAACTTACCAATAACAGCCAGATAAACAGCAGAGGTCTTAATAAACTTACCAATAATATCCAGATAGACAGCAGAGGTCTTACTGAACTGACCAATAACATACAGATAGACAGCAGAGGCCTTAATAAACTTACCAATAACATCCAGATAGACAGCATAGGTCTTAATAAACTTACCAATAACATCCAGATAAACAGCAGAGGTCTTAATAAATCTTACAAAAACATCAGATAGACATCAGAGGCCTTAATAAACTTACCAATAACATCCAGATAGACAGCATAGGTCTTAATAAACTTACCAATAACATCCAGATAAACAGCAGAGGTCTTAATAAACTTACCAATAACATCCAGATAGACAGCAGAGGTCTTAATAAACTTACCAATAACATCCAGATAGACAGCAGAGGTCTTAATAAACTTACCAATAACATCCAGATAAACAGCAGAGGTCTTAATAAACTTACCAATAACATCCAGATAGACAGCAGAGGTCTTAATAAACTTACCAATAATATCCAGATAGACAACAAGGGTCTTAATCGACTTACCAATAACAGCCAAGTGGACGGTGGAGGTCCTAGAAGGTCCTCTCTCGTAGTCCACTCTGCAGCGGTAGGTGTCCTGGTCTGCAGGTCTCACTGGATGCACTCGCAGGCTGGGAGGGTTCACTCTCAGGTCAAACTGAGCTCGCTGTCCGAACACAGTCTCGTCGCTCCAGTGACGTCCACCAGACTGCCGTAGGTCGTAGCTACACAAACAGGCGCGCACAGAAAAATAAACATACAGATTTAACAAGAGAGAAGAGACTTTAAAACGAGAGTGCGGGAAAGTGGAAGATTGTTGTAAATACACACACACACACACACACACACACAGATGAATCACAGGGATGTTAGGAAGCATTTCTTCAGCCACAGAGTAGTCAGTAAGTGGAATAGTTTGGGAAGCGATGCAGTGGAGGCAGGATCCATACATAGCTTTAAGCAGAGGTATGATAAAGCTCACGGTTCAGGGAGAGTGACCTAGTAGCGATCAGTGAAGAGGCGGGGCCAGGAGCTCGGACTCGACCCCCGCAACCTCAACTAGGTGAGTACAACTAGGTGAGTACACACACACACACACACACACACAAAGAAAAACACAGATTTAACAATATATTTGAAAAGAGTGCAGAATGGTACAAATTTTATTAAATTTAAAAAAAAAAAAACTAAAAAAAACCTCAGTGGTGGGACAATTTAATACCAATAAGTCCTCTTCTAAACCTATACGTATTGTATACAATATGATTTTTTCTTGCAATGCAGTTGAAAACCTGCATTCAAAATTGAGCTCCTTGTATTATGCAGATATTTTTCACACTATTCAGTTTTCAAAAAAAAAAAAAAAAAAAAAAGATCTCATCTGCCCCCAAAAAAAAAAAAAAAAAAAAATCGAACTGTATAGAGGAGTTTAATAAAACAGTTTACTCTATATGCCCAGAATTTGCAGAGGAAAATGTGAACAGCATTTCGGTCAGACCTGGACCTTATTGATTATCAAATGGTATACACTACCGACAGGTTGGTAGGTAAGACACATAGGCAACATTTAGGCAACTTTATTCCGAAACTTTGCCTACACAGTAGGCTTCTTCAGTCAGTACAGAAGTGGCAGGAGCAGTAGAGATGTGAAGACGATGAATCCGTCCATCACCCTTGAAGTCGCAGATTTGAGGATGTCAGTCCTCAGCCTGAGAGTTCTGTTCCAAAGTCTGGAACTAACTGAAGATCAAGCGACAGTGTGAGACTTAAATACTGTCGGAAGGAGAGGTGCAGAGTAGTAGTAGTAGTGAGAATGTAGCCACTGAGAGGTCATGTCCCTCTCAGATCAAATAATTCTCACAATTTTTTCAAGTGAGAATTGTTTGATCTGAGAGGGACATGACTTCCCAGTGGCTACATTCTCATTACTACTACTCTGTTCCTCTCCTTCCTACAGTATTTAAGTCTCAACACTGTCGCTTAATCTTCAGATAGTTCCAGACTTTGGAACATAACTTCTCCAGGCTTAGGGACTGACAACCTCAAATCTGCGACTTCAAGGGTGATGGACGGATTACATCGTCTTCACATCTCTACTGCTCCTGCCTACTTTCTGTACTCGACTGAAGAAGCCAACTGTGTAGGAGAAACGTTTCGGAATAAAGTTGCCTAAATGTTGCCTATGTGTCTTATCTACCAACCTGGACCTTATTATTGGTCCAGGATGGACCGAAACGTCGTCTCAAGTCTCCATTTCAAGCCGTGGGTTCGTAGTGTAGCGGAACATCAAATAACTCCAATTTCACACTCGAGTTATCCGTGAATGTTCCAGCCACGGTAAAATGGTCTTTATCCTTCAGATTATTATTATTATTAAAGATTCACCGGTATTTTCCCGGCCCGGGCCTTTTCCAAGTGGTGGCCCGGCCTTGGCTCCCTGTCCAGGGAGTGTCTGAGACCTAAGTCTCCCATGGGAGGAGGTACAAGTACCCCCTCATCTTTGAGACCAACTGTCCCCAGGCCTAGCTTCTCGTAGGGAGAAGCTAGGCCTCTCTGGTCCACGATCCCCGCCCCAAGGGGGTTAATGGGAATGGCAGGCTTGTGTGCTGCAGGCTCTGGCTCAGGCACCTACCCTACCCTAGAAGGGCTGGGCATGGTGTCGATCCTTTAGATGCATACGACTGGGAATTAATAACAGACGAAGCATTAGCGGTAATCAATGATACAAAATAAAAAATATCGCTCTTTAATCTGTTAGTTTGTTTTAGGATTCTGAAACCATGATCCTTCATGATGCTGACTCAGTCTGATCCTTCATGATGCTGACTCAGTCTGATCCTTCATGATGCTGACTCAGTCTGATCCTTCATGACGTTGACTCAGTCTGATCCTTCATGATGCTGACTCAGTCTGATCCTTCATGATGCTGACTCAGTCTGATCCTTCATGATGCTGACTCAGTCTGATCCTTCATGATGCTGACTCAGTCTGATCCTTCATGATGCTGACTCAGTCTGATCCTTCATGATGCTGACTCAGTCTGATCCTTCATGATGCTGACTCAGTCTGATCCTTCATGATGCTGACTCAGTCTGATCCTTCATGATGCTGACTCAGTCTGATCCTTCATGACGTTGACTCAGTCTGATCCTTCATGATGCTGACTCAGTCTGATCCTTCATGATGCTGACTCAGTCTGATCCTTCATGATGCTGACTCAGTCTGATCCTTCATGATGCTGACTCAGTCTGATCCTTCATGACGTTGACTCAGTCCGATCCTTCATGACGTTGACTCAGTCCGATCCTTCATGACGATGACTCAGTCTGATCCTTCATGACGTTGACTCAGTCTGATCCTTCATGACGTTGACTCATCCGATCCTTCGATGACTGTCTGATCCTTCATGACGTTGACTCAGTCCGATCCTTCATGACGTTGACTCAGTCCGATCCTTCATGACGTTGACTCAGTCCGATCCTTCATGACGTTGACTCAGTCTGATCCTTCATGACGTTGACTCAGTCCGATCCTTCATGACGTTGACTCAGTCCGATCCTTCATGACGTTGACTCAGTCTGATCCTTCATGACGTTGACTCAGTCCGATCCTTCATGACGTTGACTCAGTCCGATCCTTCATGACGTTGACTCAGTCTGATCCTTCATGACGTTGACTCAGTCCGATCCTTCATGACGTTGACTCAGTCTGATCCTTCATGACGTTGACTCAGTCCGATCCTTCATGACGTTGACTCAGTCCGATCCTTCATGACGTTGACTCAGACCGATCCTTCATGACGTTGACTCAGTCCGATCCTTCATGACGTTGACTCAGTCCGATCCTTCATGACGTTGACTCAGTCTGATCCTTCATGACGTTGACTCAGTCCGATCCTTCATGACGTTGACTCAGTCCGATCCTTCATGACGTTGACTCAGTCCGATCCTTCATGACGTTGACTCAGTCTGATCCTTCATGACGTTGACTCAGTCCGATCCTTCATGACGTTGACTCAGACCGATCCTTCATGACGTTGACTCAGTCGATCCTACATGACGTTGACTAAGTCTGATCCTTCATGACGCTGACTCAGTCCGATCGTTCATGACGTTGACTCAGTCTAATCCTTCATGACGCTGACTCAGTCCGATCCTTCATGACGTTGACTCAGTCCGATCCTTCATGACGTTGACTCAGTCCGATCCTTCATGACGTTGACTCAGTCCGATCCTTCATGACGTTGACTCAGTCCGATCCTTCATGACGTTGACTCAGTCCGATCCTTCTGGGCGTTGACTCAGTCGATCCTTCATGACGTTGACTCAGTCGATCCTTCGCTGACGTTGACTCAGTCTATCCTTCATGACGCTGACTCAGTCCGATCCTTCATGACGCTGACTCAGTCCGATCCTTCATGACGATGACTCAGTCCGATCCTTCATGACGTTGACTCAGTCCGATCCTTCATGACGCTGACTCAGTCCGATCCTTCATGACGCTGACTCAGTCCGATCCTTCATGACGCTGACTCAGTCTAATCCTTCATGACGCTGACTCAGTCTGATCCTTCATGACGCTGACTCAGTCGCTGGGGTTAAAACTCTTCATGACACGCTGACTCAGTCCGATCTTCAATGATCGCTGAGTCAGTCGATCGCTTCATGACGTTGACTTAGTCTGATCCTTCTGCTGACTCAGTCCGATCTTAAAGCACGTTGACTCAGTCTCAATCCTTCAAGGACGTGACTCATTGTTCCGATCCTTCTGACGTTGATTCAGTCGATCTTCAGACGTTGACTCAGTCTGATCCTTGCTGACGTTGATTCAGTCCGATCGCTTCGACGTTGACTCAGTCCGATCTGCTTATCGACGTTGGACTCAGTCTGATCCTTCTGCGTTGACTCAGTCTGATCTTCAGACGTTGACTCAGTCCGATCCTTCTGCGTTGACTCAGTCGATCGCTTCGGAGCGTGAGCTCAGACCGATCTCTTCGCTGAGCGTTGACTCAGTCCGATCCTTCAGACGTTGACTCAGTCTGATCCTTCATGACGTTGACTCAGTCAATCCATTTTCTCATGACGTTGACTCAGTCGATCGCTTCAAGACGTTGACTCAGTCTGATTCCTTCTGACGCTGACTCAGTCGATCCTTAGGACGCTGACTCAGTCGATCCTTGCATGCGTTGACTGTGAGTCGATCCTTCAGACGCTGACTCAGTCGATCCTTCATGACGTTGACTCAGTCTGATCCTTGCGACGTTGACTCAGTCAATCCTTCTCGACGTTGACTTCAGTCTGATCCTTCATGACGCTGACTCAGTCGATCCTTGCGACGTTGACTCGTCTGGATCCTTCGACGTTGACTCAGTCCGATCCTTTCGACGTTGACTCAGTCTGATCCTTCATGACGTTGACTCAGTCCGATCCTTCATGACGTTGACTCAGTCCGATCCTCCATGACGCTGACTCAGTCTGATCCTTCATGACGATGACTCAGTCCGATCCTTCATGACGCTGACTTAGTCTGATCCTTCATGACGATGACTCAGTCCGATCCTTCATGACGTTGACTCAGTCCGATCCTTCATGACGCTGACTCAGTCCGATCCTTCATGACGTTGACTCAGTCTGATCCTTCATGACGTTGACTCAGTCCGATCCTTCATGACGTTGACTCAGTCTGATCCTTCATGACGTTGACTCAGTCCGATCCTTCATGACGTTGACTCAGTCCGATCCTCCATGACGCTGACTCAGTCTGATCCTTCATGACATTGACTCAGTCTGATAATTCATGACGATGACTCAGTCCGATCCTTCATGACGCTGACTTAGTCTGATCCTTCATGATGATGACTCAGTCCGATCCTTCATGACGTTGACTCAGTCCGATCCTTCATGACGCTGATTCAGTCCGATCCTTCATGACGTTGACTCAGTCCGATCCTTCATGACGTTGACTCAGTCCGATCCTTCATGACGCTGACTCAGTCCGATCCTTCATGACGTTGACTCAGTCCGATCCTTCATGACGATGACTCAGTCCGATCCTTCATGACGTTGACTCAGTCCGATGCTTCATGACGCTGACTCAGTCCGATCCTTCATGACGCTGACTTAGTCTGATCCTTCATGACGTTGACCCAGTCTAATCCTTCATGACGTTGACTCAGTCTAATCCTTCATGACGTTGACTCAGTCTAATCCTTCATGACGTTGACTCAGTCCGATCCTTCATGACGCTGACTTAGTCTGATCCTTCATGACGCTGACTTAGTCTGATCCTTCATGACGATGACTCAGTCTAATCCTTCATGACGATGACTCAGTCCGATCCTTCATGACGCTGACTCAGTCCGATCCTTCATGACGTTGATTCAGTCCGATCCTTCATGACGCTGACTCAGTCCGATCCTTCATGACGCTGACTCAGTCCGCTCAAAAAAGGGTTTTAAATCTTCCTCAATAATCTACCTAAGAACACCCTCCACATATTTAAATTAAATACCAAGAAAAGTATGATGAAAACTGTATAAAATACCGACAAACTGATGAGAAATACTCATGGTTTCTCTTTTGTTTGTGTCTCATTTAAAAAAAGCGCACAACAATTTTTTCTTTCCCTCTTCAATTTAGCTTTGCAAGGGAGATGTAAAGACAACCATTGTTTTGTTCTTTGCTGTTATTGCAAGAATTGGTGGTGGGGGGAGGGAGATGTAAAGACAACCATTGTTTTGTTCTTTGCTGTTATTGCAAGAATTGGTGGGGGGGAGGGAGATGTAAAGACAACCATTGTTTTCTTCTTTACTTGCTGTTATTGCAAGAATTGGTGGGGAGGAGATGTAAAGACAATCATTGTTTTCTTCTTTGCTGTTATTGCAAGAATTGGTGGGGAGGGAGATGTAAAGACAACCATTGTTTTGTTCTTTGCTGTTATTGCAAGAATTGGTGGGGGGGAGGGAGATGTAAAGACAACCATTGTTTTCTTCTTTACTTGCTGTTATTGCAAGAATTGGTGGGGAGGGAGATGTAAAGACAACCATTGTTTTCTTCTTTGCTGTTATTGCAAGAATTGGTGGGGAGGAGTTGTCAAGACAATCATTGTTTTCTCTTTACTTGCTGTTATTGCAAGAATTGGTGGGGAGGGAGTTGTCAAGACAATCATTGTTTTCTTCTTTACTTGCTGTTATTGCAAGAATTGGTGGGGAGGAGATAAAGACAATCATTGTTTTCTTCTTTGCTGTTATTGCAAGAATTGGTGGGGGGGGAGGGAGATGTAAAGACAACCATTGTTTTCTTTTTGCTGTTATTGCAAGAATTGGTGGGGAGGAGATGTAAAGACAACCATTGTTTTCTTCTTTGCTTTATTGCAAGAATTGGTGGGGAGGGAGATGTAAAGACAACCATTGTTTTCTTCTTTGCTGTTATTGCAAGAATTGGTGGGGGGGGAGGGAGATGTAAAGACAACCTTTGTTTTCTTCTTTGCTGTTATTGCAAGAATTGGTGGGGGAGGGGGTGTCAAGACAACCATTGTTTTCTGCTTTGCTGTTATTGCAAGAATTGGTGGGGGGAGAAGTTTCAAGACAATCATTGTTTTTTCTTTACTTGCTGTTATTGCAAGAATTGGTGAGGGGAGGGAGTTGTCAAGACAATCATTGTTTTGTTCTTTACTTGCTGTTATTGCAAGAATTGGTGGGGGAGGAGTGTCAAGACAATCATTGTTTTCTTCTTTACTTGCTGTTATTGCAAGAATTGGTGGGGGGGGGAGGGAGTTGTCAAGACAATCATTGTTTTGTTCTTTACTTGCTGTTATTGCAAGAATTGGGGGGGGGGAATTGTTTTGCTTTCCTGGGAAAATTATTGTTATTGTAGTTATCTACCTCGCTGGTATTAATGGGTAAATGCTAGAAAAAATTACAAACTTGTTTAAAAGGCCTATAATTCATGTATAATTCACGAGGGAAGCCTCGTGAATTATAGGTAGACATTTAAGAAAGGGGAGAGATAAAAGACGAGAGAAAGTGAATGAGAGCTGGAAGGAGACGAGGAAGAAAGAATAATAAAGGAATTAGCTAAAAGAGGCGAATAAAAGCAAAATGTTTATTGACAGGACAATTGGAAAGTCACGGAATATAAACACACAGTAAGCAAGTAAAGTTAGTATTATATTTATGTTGGACATTATCTCGCGAGGATCACAATGCTACACACGGGAATGACTATTTGCTAATAGGGTGGGCCCAGGAGCTAGAGAATGGGAGGAGATAAGGACACTCAGGTTTTATCCTCGGAGGGCAATTATCAAGAGACATACACTATTATCAAGGCAGCAGCATCAAGATAATCAAACGTACGAAGCTCCGCTAAATTTATGCGAGGGGCTTGGACTTCCAGCAAGCGTGCGTGAGCGTGTTCGATAGGAGTGAATGGAGACGAATGGTACTTGGGACCTGACGATCTGTTGGAGTGTGAGCAGGGTAATATTTAGTGAAGGGATTCAGGGAAACCGGTTATTTTTATATAGTCGGACTTGAGTCCTGGAAATGGGAAGTACAATGCCTGTACTCTAAAGGAGGGGTTGGAGATATTGGCAGTTTGGAGGGATATGTTGTGTATCTTTATACGTATATGTTTCTAAACTGTTGTATTCTGAGCACCTCTGCAAAACCAGTGATTATGTGTGAGTGTGGTGAAAGTGTTGAATGATGAAAGTATTTTCTTTTGGGATTTTCTTTATTTTTGGGTCACCCTGCCTCGGTGGAGACTGGACTTTTAAATATAATATATATATATATATATATATATATATATATATATATATATATATATATATATATATATATATATATATATATATATAAAGAGAGAGGACAGACGACAGACAAGACAGACAGACAGACAACAGAGACAGAAGACAGACCAGACTATGATAAGATATAACAAGATAGATATGATGAAAGAGAATATATATATAGACAATAAATATAGCAAAAAAAAAAACTAATTATATATTCAGGTAAGAAAACAAAAGATATATTTGATAACACATCAGACTCTCCCTGATAGGCAGAGCAGACAGATCCTCTCTTTTTTCTTCTTTTCCTCACTCTTCCTGCTACATCTCTCTCTCTCTCTCTTCTCTTCTCTCTTCTTCTCTCTTCTCTCTTTTCTTCTCTCTTCTCTCTCGATCCTCTTCTCTTCTTTTGGAAATCCATTTCTTAAATATAACTGTTGGAAGTTTCTTAAATCAATTGTCAGGCTTAAAAAAAATTAAAATCTTTTATAACGAAACGTTTGGGAGTCTAACGGCATATTTCGGATAAGACACACAATGTGGGTAATGTGAAGACGTTTCGCTCACCACAGACGAAACGTCTAGCATGAATTATGTATAATTCATGGACAATTCACTAGCATGAATTATGGTCAGTATTTCTTCCCAGTTCTTCCACTTTTCCCTTTCTAGGATGGTGCCATTATGCGTGAGAGAGAGAGAGAGAGAGAGAGAGAGAGAGAGAGAGAGAGAGAGAGAGAGAGAGAGAGAGAGAGAGAGAGAGAGAGATTTGCTCTTGATATAAAATATATCGGATCTTTTCCGATTACCTCTCATTTCCTTGGTGGTGAACGACTCCCCGTAGTTATAGTGTCTCCTCGGGGATATAATTTTTCCCTTCCTCGCCCACATCCACCACCGCTTGCGCCGGTGATGCTTCCACTAGTAAGAGATTCATCACGATTCTCTGCTTTTAAGAAACTTAAGTGTCTCCAAGTTGTCACAGCAACAACAACGTCTCCTTCACCGTCTCATCAGGGTTAATAAATGTAGAGGTGATGAGTAGTCCCGCTTCTGTGGTCGTAGTCCTGCTTCTGTGGTCATAGTTCCGCTTCTGTGGTCGTAGTACCGCTTCTGTGGTCGTAGTTCCGCTTCTGTGGTCGTAGTACCGCTTCTGAGGTCGTAGTCCCCTTCTGTGGTCGTAATTTTGCTCCTGTGGTCGTAGTCCCGCTTCTGTGGTCGTAATCCCGCTTCTGTGGTTGTAGTCCCGCTTCTGAGGTCGTAGTCCCGCTTCTGTGGTCGTAATTATGCTTCTGTGGTCGTAGTCCCGCTTCTGTGGTCGTAATCCCGCTTCTGTGGTTGTAGTCCCGTTTCTGAGGTCGTAGTCCCGCTTCTGTGGTCGTAATTTTGCTTCTGTGGTCGTAGTTCCGCTTCTATGGTCGTAGTACCGTCGCTTTGGTTGTAGTCCAGTCTCTATGGTCATTGCCCCGTCGGTTTAATGCTCATTGCCCCCCTTTTAATGGTCATTGCCCCCCCTTTTACTGGTCATTGCCCTGTCTTAATGATCGTTGCTCAGTTTAGCCCAGCACTGCTTTTACAATCTTGAGACTCTCCTTTAATTTACCTTCAGCTGCTGCTGTAATGAATCATCGTCGTCACAGTAATCTCTCTGCTGTCCAATTTCGTACCTCTTCTTAAGATCTGCGCAGTTCTCCGTGCGTTGACCTTTCAAGTGAGTTTCTGCTCTTATCCATGGAATTGAAGTTGCCCTCCCAGCCCCTGGATCACACACGATTACCTCCCATTCTCACCAGTGGCTGTACGACCACTTTTACGGTCAGTGCCTCACGGTAATTATGATAAGTATAATTAATGGGGCGTTGACCTTACAAGGGCGTCGCTCGCTGCGTGCTTTGCATACTAGAGTTAGCCTTCCTTATTCCCTTCTAGGGAAGACAGGTGTGTGAAAGGGGATGATTATGTTTGTAAAGGCTCTTGAACCCCGTACCTAAGATTAAACTTGATTACCTTAGAATAAACAGAATACCGAACGGGAACCAGAAACGTGAGCCATGTAATCATTAAGCCCAACGATGCAACTATTCACCCTTTCCTTACTGCATTTTCACATGAATATAAACGCGTCAATGCAGCACAAGTTTTGGGTTCATTTTGATGCCTGTCGAGAGTGTATTCTTCCATGAGACAACCAAAACAAAAGCTCTTGTTGGCACATTTGGTTGGTGCCATAGGTAGACTTTATCATGATAATGTGAACGATAAAATTCTAGGGAGAAGGGAGTAAGTAAAGATACACTGTTTGCAGAGATAGTCTTTAATTTGATGCCGTTTCACTCACTGCTGAGGTCAAACATTTCCCTCATAATTTCAAAAGCCAAAAGTCGTCAGATTCAAGACTTAAGTCTTCGTGAACTGTGTCTCATTACCATAATTACAAGTACCACTTGCCAGACCCTACAAGGAAAGGAACCAGACGAACTCTGGTTTCCTCCTCCTCCTCCTCCTCCTCGCTCCTGCTTCAGAAGCTTACGACACTGCTGCTGCTTCACCACTGCTTATAAGGTCCCTGCCTTCCTGGATTACTTTCGTGTCAGTAAAGCTGAAAAGATGCTGTGTTTGTGCAGTGCTTAATCAAGCATCTGGAGAGGTTTGATGAGCGTGTTTATTTGCGCTGGTGTGTGTTTGTGTGTGTGTGCGCGCGTGGGTGTGTGTATGTGTTTGTATGTATTTGTTTGCTTCGATGTGTGTGTGCGTGTGGTGCGTGTATGTGTGTACTCACCGAGTTATGTCTTCGGGGGGTCGAACTCAGCCTCTTAACTTCAAAAATTAGTTGCCAGCCTCTTGGGCCATAGTATATTTAATCTTGAAACTCTGTATAGAGTTTGCTTCAACTCCCTCCTTATCCGGTTTATCACACACACACACACACACACACATACATAGTTTTAAGACGACGTATGATAAAGCTCATGGAGCAGGGAGAGAGAGGACCTAGTAGCGATCAGTGAAGAGGCGGGGGCCAGAAGCTATGTCTCGACTCCTGCAACTACAAATAGGTGAGTACACACACACACACACACACACACACACACACACACACACACACACACACACACACACACACACACGCACACACACACGCGCACACGGCAACAACTTTAAGCTGCCCAACTATTTTCCAGAGCAGACAAGAGGAAATATTTCTTCTCCCAAAGAGAAATAAGAAAGTGGAACAGCTGTCGTGTCCAGCTGTTGAAACAGAAAGAAGACAAAACGTTAAATACAAGTGAAAAAATTGGCTGGACAAATAAATGAGTGAGAGAGAGCTGGGTGGGGAGAAGACCCTTTCTAATATGGGACAAAGTCCTAATGTGTTGCTCCGGCCTTTTCATCTCTCCTCACTTTTCGACAAAGAAACATTCTCTTGGAACAAAGCCGAAGTGGCCAGACCATTTGTTAGACCTCAACGATAAGTTATTCTGTATTAGGCCTTTTTTAAGAAACTGAGAAGGTGTGAGTGTTACATCTACGGTTTCTGAAGAACAAAAAGGCACAATACCGTGACTAGAGTAATAATAAATAACCACACAAATAGGATATAGAAAAGGTTATGACAACCATTAGCTTTTCTCGCTCACATGTACGGGGTTATTTTCTATTTACGGTGTCTGTTTACTAAAAGGCCAAAAGACACTGCGGCCATTTAAACCAGCGTTAAGTCTCGGCCCAATGACCTCAAAAAAACACCTCAAAGAGAGAGTTTTAATGTTTTTTTTATCTCATTCTCCCTCATACTATCTCATGCTCCCCTCACCCTCCTCCTTTCTCTCTCTCTCTTACTCCCGAAAACCCCAAACTTTCCTCATTTTCCCGTGCTGGTGTGCCGGTCTAGGCTCCGTGCAAACATTTAATTAACTACTGGGTCAGACCCTCTCCGAGTTACCTCGGCTCACCCCCGTAATCTTCATTTACTGCTTCTGGCTAATTCGTCGGGATCCACACGTACGCTCATTCCAGTCGAGGTGTGCTACGAATCCTTGGCACAGGCAGGAGTAGGTGAGGATAGGCAAGGTATAGGAGAGAGAGAGAGAGAGAGAGAGAGAGAGAGAGAGAGAGAGAGAAAGAGGTAAAAGAATAAAAACGTGACAGGAGATAAAAAACAGAAAACTTTACACTCGCTGTTTCTTTCTTTCTAAAACGGAGACACACACACACACACACACACACACACACACTATTTCTCGACTTTTTCAAAACCTTGGTCCCAGCAGAGGCCTAAGTAAAGACCTAATTTAACAGACGTACCCCATATTTAACAAGAATAAATAAAAATATATTATCCACGGAATTCTGTTAAACATAACTCTCATTTGGCCAAATTACATTATTTTGCAATTTGATGTTTGTGTGAAAAATCGCGATCCTGGAGCAGATCTAATATAATGACTAATGTAATTACTAATATAATGACTAATGTAATTAATGCAATGACTAATGTAATTATTAATGTAATGACTATTGCAATTACTAATGAAGTGACTGATGTAATGATGTCTTTCAGAAAGGAGATAAATACTGGAAGTGAAGATGAGTAATGAATCTTGTCTTATTTTATATCTGTCTTCCTTCTGTTGTTATATATTCGATGTGTAAGACGCGTGCAAGAGTGGGATATATATACTATCGAAATGTCTGGCCTCGTCAACTGGTGACATTTAATACTGAAGACGACGGAAACAGTGGACGGGTATATACGGTACTTCTGTTGACTAAAGTATTGATGTCATCTCTGTTTTCTACTGAAGAAACCAGAAGAAAAGGTGAAAAGTTTCGGGGAAAAATCTCACCTGTTGCACATGTGACTTAAAGACACCTCACCTGTTACACATGTGACTTAAAGACACCTCACCTGTTACACATGTGACTTAAAGACACCTCACCTGTTATACATGTGACTTAAAGACACCTCACCTGTTATACATGTGACTTAAAGACACCTCACCTGTTATACATGTGACTTAAAGACACCTCACCTGCTACACATGTGACTTAAAGACACCTCACCTGTTATACATGTGACTTAAAGACACCTCACCTGTTACACATGTGACTTAAAGACACCTCACCTGTTACACATGTGACTTAAAGACACCTCACCTGTTATACATGTGACTTAAAGACACCTCACCTGTTACACATGTGACTTAAAGACACCTCACCTGTTACACATGTGACTTAAAGACACCTCACCTGTTATACATGTGACTTAAAGACACCTCACCTGTTACACATGTGGCTTAAAAACACCTCACCTGCTACACATGTGGCCTAAAGACACCTCACCTGCTACACATGTGACTTAAAGACACCTCACCTGCTACACATGTGACTTAAAGACACCTCACCTGCTACACATGTGGCTTAAAGACACCTCACCTGCTACACATGTGGCTTAAAGACACCTCACCTGCTACACGTGTGACTTAAAGACACCTCACCTGCTACACATGTGGCTTAAAGACACCTCACCTGCTACACATGTGACTTAAAGACACCTCACCTGCTACACATGTGGCTTAAAGACACCTCACCTGCTACACATGTGACTTAAAGACACCTCACCTGCTACACATGTGACTTAAAGACACCTCACCTGTTACACATGTGACTTAAAGACACCTCACCTGTTACACATGTGACTTAAAGACACCTCACCTGCTACACATGTGACTTAAAGACACCTCACCTGTTACACATGTGGCTTAAAGACACCTCACCTGCTACACATGTGACTTAAAGACACCTCACCTGCTACACATGTGGCTTAAAGACACCTCACCTGCTACACATGTGGCTTAAAGACACCTCACCTGCTACACGTGTGACTTAAAGACACCTCACCTGCTACACATGTGGCTTAAAGACACCTCACCTGCTACACATGTGACTTAAAGACACCTCACCTGCTACACATGTGGCTTAAAGACACCTCACCTGCTACACATGTGACTTAAAGACACCTCACCTGCTACACATGTGACTTAAAGACACCTCACCTGCTACACATGTGGCTTAAAGACACCTCACCTGCTACACATGTGACTTAAAGACACCTCACCTGTTACACATGTGACTTAAAGACACCTCACCTGTTACACATGTGACTTAAAGACACCTCACCTGTTATACATGTGACTTAAAGACACCTCACCTGCTACACATGTGGCTTAAAGACACCTCACTGCTACACATGTGGCTTAAAGACACCTCACCTGCTACACATGTGACTTAAAGACACCTCACCTGCTACACATGTGACTTAAAGACACCTCACCTGTTACACATGTGACTTAAAGACACCTCACCTGCTACACATGTGGCT
>NC_091343.1:22736190-22741190 GCF_038502225.1 Cherax quadricarinatus | reverse complement strand
CTGGCCAGAGTCATGGGCATAACAATCACTTCTATATATTGAAAATCATTTTAAACATCGTCTATGCTGTAAGTCCTTAATTAGTCTGTGTGTTTTAGAGCCTATCGACTACACTAGAGCCAATAACATTGCAATTCACCTGTGTATTTTTGTAAGTGTATTTTTGGGGGTCTGAAACTTACTAATCTAATTTACATTATTCCTTATGAGAACAAATTCGTTTGGTATCGGCACTCGAACAGCCTTCTGGAACGAATTAAGTTCGTAACTCGAGGTACCACTGCATATATATACTAGACTATCTGCACATTTATGTGTATATACACTGAGAGACATGCATTACATAGAAATAATCACATCCCAATATAAATGTAACGAGATATTGGCATCTCTTTGTACACAGATAGATATCCATCTCTCGCTATATATAACGTCGCCGCAAAACCGATGGAATATATAACTGATGCGTGTTATTAATAGACGGAATTCCTGAGGCACACAACTACTAGCAATCCTCCATAAGACATACAGAATAGAATATCACAAGCTTGTTGGGGAGAGAGTGGTATTAACGGGTGGACAATGGACCAGCAGTGGAATATCAAGATTGTGTGCCAATCCATGATTGATGTGCTCGCTTGCCTGATCTAATGGTTTTCTTTACACTGACTCAGGTACAGTATAGGAATCGTTATCCTTCCTCAGTTGGTTTCAAAGTCAAGATCTGTTATCCTTCCTCAGCTCGTTTCAAGACCCAGCTCTGTTATCCTTCCTCAGCTTGTTTCAGAACTCAGCTCTGTTATCCTTTCTCAGCTCGCTCAGAGCCCAATTTCAAGCTATATTTCTAAGCCTCCCTTCCTTTACCTAGGAGAAGATCCCTCAGCAGGCGTCTCGTACCTGGCTATGTTTTTAAAGAAACGTGACCACGTCTCCAGTCTCCCCAAGGTTAAACTCGTGTTCTTAGGGTGTAATGTCCTGAACCTATCAATTCCATGAGGGTTATTACTGCTTCGTGCCACCATAATACCACTACTCAGGATTGCTTTAAGCCCTGAAATAGAAATTTAGTTAAGATTTCAGTGTGTATACAATCAGATATTTGTATCTCTCGGTGTATATACACAGTATGTACTTTTCAGTGTATATACTGCTATTTGATGTTGTGAGCTACAAGAGTGTCCCATCTTAGGCGGATGAGGCAACTGACGCAGCTCACTTGGTAACTTAGTAAAGTGGCTGTGTGATGAGGCGGCCGAGTTTGTTCCACTTATTCGACTTTCATCACACACCCACTGGCATGTCCTCTCCATCAGTGAGCTGGCAATTTAAAGTATAGCAGTTCTGGGGCCCCATTGGTGTATTAACTGTCCAGTTCAACCCAACAATAAGGTGAGAGTTGGTTCCTTAGCCAAGGTGACCTCACACCTGCCTGCCTTGCTGAGGGTCAAACTATTCCTTACACTGGTCCAGTCCACTCCTGCTCTGTTGTATTGCTAACTTAACTTTGTAAATGTTATACTTATTGGTGAAAGCATATTTGGGAAAAGAATTATTATTATTATAATCAAGGGGAAAGCGCTAAACCCGTAGGATTATACAGCGCCTGTGGGGAGGATGTGGAAGGTATTCAGGTATCCAGTGAAAGTAGGCCCTGTACAAGGATGTGTGATGTCACCGTGGTTGTTTAATATATTTATAGATGGGGTTGTAAGAGAAGCAAATGCGAGGGTCTTGGCAAGAAGTGTGGAGTTAAAAGATAAGTATCACACATAAAGTGGGAGTTGTCACAGCTGCTCTTCGCTGATGACACTGTGCTCTTGGGAGATTCTGAAGAGAAGTTGCAGAGGTTGGTGGATGAATTTAGTAGGGTATGTAAAAGAAGAAAATTAAAAGTGAATACAGGAAAGAGTAAGGTTATGAGGATAACAAAAAGATTAGGTGATGAAAGATTGGATATCAGATTGGAGGGAGAGAGTATGGAGGAGGTGAATGTATTCAGATATTTGGGAGTGGACGTGTCAGCGGATGGGTTTATGAAAGATGAGGTGAATCATAGAATTGATGAGGGGAAAAAAGTGAGCGGTGCACTTAGGAGTCTGTGGAGACAATGAAGTTTGTCCTTGGAGGCAAAGAGGGGAATGTATGAGAGTATAGTTTTACCAACGCTCTTATATGGGTGTGAAGCATGGGTGATGAATGTTGCAGCGAGGAGAAGGCTGGAGGCAGTGGAGATGTCATGTCTGAGGGCAATGTGTTGTGTGAATATAATGCAGAGAATTCGTAGATTGGAAGTTAGGAGGAGGTGCGGGATTACCAAAACTGTTGTCCAGAGGACTGAGGAAGGGCTGTTGAGGTGGTTCGGGTATGTAGAGAGAATGGAGCGAAACAGAATGACTTCAAGAGTGTATCAGTCTGTAGTGGAAGGAAGGCGGGGTAGGGGTCGGCCTAGGAAAGGTTGGAGGGAGGGGCTAAAGGAGATTTTATGTGCGAGGGGCTTGGACTTCCAGCGGGCATGCGTGAGCGTGTTTGGTAGGAGTGAATGGAGACAAATGGTTTCTTAATACTTGACGTGCTGTTGGAGTGTGAGCAAAGTAACATTTATGAAGGGATTCAGGGAAACCGGCAGGCCGGACTTGAGTCCTGGAGATAAAAGTAAATTATTGAAGAGAGATGTAGAGATTGAGTTAGAGATGAGGAAGCTCTACAGAAGAGAGGAGTGAATGATGAGTAAGTATTTGAGAGCACCTGCCTTAGAGAGAGATGGAGTGATGAGTAAAGAGATGAGTATATGATATATATATAGTATATAATATATATATATATATATATATATAGTATATGATAAGATAGATAGAGAGAGAGAGAGAGAGAGAGAGAGAGAGAGAGAGAGAGAGAGAGAGAGAACGCTTAAGGGTCAACATCTGACGAAGACATGTATCAGAGGACACATGTCCTCTTTCCTGACACATAAAATACCACCACCACCTAGCCATGAGCCAACTAACTTTTCATTTTGATGACATGACAGGTGTTGTAGCGAATAATGCTTTACATGTAGAGTAACGCTACCCTCTACATGTACGCATATATAGCGACAGAGGTTGTGAGCCCTATGTTGGGTCAGATGTACTGGACTGTAAAATACACAAGAGGCAATGTTTGAAATCACAGATGTACGGATATAGTTTCCTCATGGCTTTTCAAACACTGCCGAGCTGTAAATGTTATTGAATTAGACATTGAACTATTGAATTATTGACATTAGACATTTGTTCGGTATTTTTAAGAGTAGTCGAAATGCTTAATTTATTGATGGAACGGAATTTTGGGGATTTATAAAATTTATGTTCAAGGTTATATGCACAGAGATTTTTTTTTTCAGGTCAGTCTAAACGTAGTTTTATGAAATGATACAAAAGGAAGAAAAACGAGTTCAAGTTGTTACTGCAACAAGGAATTCACGATTGCTACTCAGACAGTCAAGTCTACAAACTTTGACTTCAAACCACAAACTTTTCACACTCGTACGATCATCAAAGTGGTCTTGCTTATGCAACACGTCGTTAGTAACCCTGTATATCACTGTCAATCACCGCTACACCTTCAACTCAAATGTTTTTATTAATGACCTACCAGTCAGTTATCCTGTCCTTAACCCCCTTCCCCCCCTCACATCTTAAACTCATCGCTAATGCACCACCCTGTCAATCAATACATCAATCATCCTGCCAGACACCCCACGCCTCTAGTACAACGTATCTAAATGCCTGTTTTTAAGACTGTGGTTCTTGTACAGCACATCTATGAACCCACGAATCATGTATCAAACAGGTCCCACGCTCTGACGTGTATACAAGCAATAACAATATTTTCTCCTGGTGTATTATTTCACTCTGAGTAATGGACGAGGTCTCAGTGAAAGAAGATGTATTTCTTGAAGAATTATGAGAATGTCTGGCAGGTGTTTTAGCTTTATCAGAGAGGGAGAGAGAGAGAGAGAGAGAGAGAGAGAGAGAGAGAGAGAGAGAGAGAGTATACCACACAGGACATAAGAGGTCAATCTCCCAGTGTACACTTCACTGACCACCAAATTGATGATCAGGAAAGGTCTTTTGACACAGTTATCTGTGTGGCTCCTTCCCTTGACTTGTCCTCTTCTGTTTGCTGTACATTTGTTATACTTGATGTATTATGCTGAGTCTCGTAGCTACTTGCTGTATTCTCATTTTTTCAAGCCATTGTCGTGTTATTACTCACTGTAGATAACTCACTCTGGCCTGAGGCACTTGTTGAAATATATGGAAACAAACTGTTGTATTAAGTAATACTGAATATATTTTACTGTAATAAGAGGGAAAGGAAGGAAAGCGATGAGAGGAATAGGAGGGAGAGAGAGAGATGATGTCAACGAGATAAAGTCAGTTGATCAAATGTAAATGCTGGCTCACAGATGGCTCCAATTTCATCCTGTTCCCTAATTGTATGTCTCATAACAACAAAATGCTTTCAAATGAGCTGATGTAGGTAACAGCTCTTAGCTTGTCAATAAAGTTAGGAATCCTTAACCTGTAAATAGCTTGACAATAAAGCTAGGATCCTTAACCTTACAAACCCTTGTAAAAGAGAGGAAGAGAGAGAGAGAGAGAAGAGAGCTGAGAGAAGAGAGAGAATGGTAACTTCATCCGTCCTACTTGTAAAGTTCATCAAAGCTTTAATGAATGATAAGCTTGTCAATAAAGCTAGGATCCTTAACCTTGCAAACCCTACTTGTAAAGGAAAAAAAGAGAGAGAAGAGAGAGAGAGAAAATCGCCTAGTTGTCCTCACCCAGATGATCACACGCAATAACTAGGTCATAATAATAATACATACATATATATATATATATATATATATATATATATATATATATATATATATATATATATATACTATATATCTATATATATATATATATACATAGTCTAACCAGACTCTAATACACAGAGGCCGCTACTCCACA
>NC_091343.1:22718690-22726190 GCF_038502225.1 Cherax quadricarinatus | reverse complement strand
ACATTCTTTTGGCTTTGCCTCCTCCCGCTCTGACATTTTCTGGGGCAGCTCATGAAGGCATAGATACATGTGGATTTTTTTCACTGCAAAATGGAGAGGTGGTAATAATATTAATTCTTGTTTTGCGTGTGTTTACCATTGAAGGTTTGGCCTGAGAGAAGCGAGATGTGTTAGGAGTGATATTATTATTATTATTATTATTATTATTATTATTATTATTATTATTATTATTATTATTATTTTAATTATTATTATTATTATTATTATTATTATTATTATTATTATTATTATTATTATTATTATTATTATTATTATCACTATTATTATTATTATTATTATTATTATTATTATTATTATTATTATTATTATTATTATTATTATTATTATTATTATTATTATTATTATTTTAATTATTATTATTATTATTATTATTATTATTATTATTATTATTATTATTATTATTATTGTTATTATTATCATTATTATTATTATTATTATTATCATTATTATTTTAAATATTATTATTATTATTATTATTATTATTATTATTATTATTATTATTATTATTTTAATTATTATTTTTATTATTATTATTATTATTATTATAATTATTATTATTTTAATTATTATTTTTATTATTATTATTATTATTATTATTATTATTATTATTTTTATTATTATTATTATTTTAATTATTATTATTATTATTATTATTATTATTATTATTATTATTATTATTATTATTATTAAAGTTGTTATTGCTGTTATTGTTGTATTGTTGCTGTTTGTTATTGCTGCTGTTTTATTGTTATTGTTGCTGTTGTTATTATCGTTATTACTGTATTTACTGTGTGCATAGCTTGGGCTGGTCTAGATAGGCTAGAGTAAGTTTTAATTGGCCAGGAATACTCTTAATCAGTCAGGGATGACCTGATTAGTCAAGTATGGCTTTGGAATCTCTGGGTTACTTTGGGCTGTTCCGGGCTGGTCTGGGCTGATCCGAGTTGGTCTGGGTAGGTCTGAGCTGATGCAGGCTGTTCTGGGCTGGTGTAGGTTGGTGTGGGCTAGCCCTGGTTGGTGTGGACTAGCCCTGGTTGGTGTGGACTAGCCCTGGTTGGTGTGGGCTAGCCGTGGTTGGTGTGGGATAGCCCTGGTTGGTGTGGGCTAGCCGTGGTTGGTGTGGGATAGCCCTGGTTGGTGTGGGCTATCCCTAGTTGGTGTGGGCTAGCCCTGGTTGGTGTGGACTAGCCTTGGTTGGTGTGGGATAACCCTAGTTGGTGTGGGCTAGCCCTAGTTGGTGTGCGCTAACCCTGGTTGGTGTGGGCTAAGCCCTGGTTGGTATGGACTAACCCTGGTTGGTATGGGCTAGCCCTAGTTGGTGTTTACTAACCCTGGATGGTGTGGGCTAGCCCTAGTTAGTGTGGGCTAGCCCTGTTTGGCGTGGACTAGCCCTAGTTGGTGTGCGCTAGCCCTGGTTGGTGTGGGTTACCCCTGGTTGATGTGGGCTAGCAATAGTTGGTGTGGTCTATCCCTAGTTGGTGTGGGCTAGCCCTGGTTGGTGTGGGCTAGCCCTAATTGGTGTGGGCTAGCCCTAGTTGGTGTGGGCTAGCCCTAGTTGGTGTGGACTAGCCCTGGGTGGTGTGGACTAGCCCTAGTTGGTGTGGGCTAGCCCTAGGTGGTGTAGACTAACCCTGGTTGGTGTGGACTAGCCCTAGTTGGTGTTTACTAGCCCTGGTTGGTGTGGGCTAGCCCTAGTTGGTGTGGACTAGCCCTAGTTGGTGTGGACTAGCCCTAGTTGGTGTTTACTAGCCCTGGTTGGTGTGGGCCAGCCCTGGTTGGTGTGGGCTAGCCCTAGTTGGTGTGGGCTAGCCCTAGTTGGTGTGGGCTAGCCCTGCTTGGTGTGGACTAGCCCTGGTTGGTGTGAACTAGCTGTAGCTGGTGTGGACTAGCCCTGGTTGGTGTGGACTAGCCCTAGTTGGTGTGGACTAGCCCTGGTTGGTGTTGACTAGCCCTAGTTGGTGTGGGCTAGCCCTAGTTGGTGTGGGCTATCCATTGTTGGTGTGGTTAGCCCTAGTTGGTGTGGGCTAGCCCTAGTTGGTGTGGGCTATCCATGGTTGGTGTGGGCTAGCCCTAGTTAGTGTGGGCTATCCATAAGATATGATAAGATAAGATAAGATTTCGTTCGGATTTTTAACCCAGGAGGGTTAGCCACCCAGGATAACCCAAGAAAGTCAGTGCGTCATCGAGGACTGTCTAACTTATTTCCATTGGGGTCCTTAATCTTGTCCCCCAGGATGCGACCCACACCAGTCGACTAACACCCAGGTACCTATTTGCTGCTAGGTGAACAGGACAACAGGTGTAAGGAAACGTGTCGAAATGTTTCCACCCGCCGGGAATCGAACCCGGGCCCTCCGTGTGTGAAGCGGGAGCTTTAGCCACCAGGCCACCGGGCCTGGTTGGTGTGAGCTAGCCCTAGTTGGTGTGGGCTATCCATGGTTGTTGTGGGCTAGCCCTAGTTGGTGTGGGCTATCCATGGTTGTTGTGGGCTAGCCCTAGTTGTTGTGGGCTAGCCCTAGTTGTTGTGGGCTAGCCCTAGTTGTTGTGGGCTAGCCCTAGTTGTTGTGGGCTAGCCCTAGTTGTTGTGGGCTAGCCCTAGTTGTTGTGGGCTATCCATGGTTGGTGTGGGCTAGCCCTAGTTGGTGTGGGCTATCCATGGTTGGTGTGGGCTAGCCCTAGTTAGTGTGGGCTATCCATGGTTGGTGTGATCTAGCCCTAGTTGGTGTGGGCTATCCATGGTTGTTGTGGGCTAGCCCTAGTTGCTGTGGGCTATCCATGGTTGTTGTGGACTAGCCCTAGTTGTTGTGGGCTAGCCTTAGTTGTTGTGGGCTATCCATGGTTGTTGTGGGCTAGCCCTAGTTGTTGTGGGCTAGCCCTAGTTGTTGTGGGCTAGCCCTAGTTGTTGTGGGCTAGCCCTAGTTGTTGTGGGCTAGCCTTAGTTGTTGTGGGCTAGCCCTAGTTGTTGTGGGCTATCCATGGTTGTTGTGGGCTAGCCCTAGTTGTTGTGGGCTAGCCCTAGTTGTTGTGGGCTAGCCCTAGTTGTTGTGGGCTAGCCCTAGTTGTTGTGGGCTAGCCCTAGTTGTTGTGGGCTAGCCCTAGTTGTTGTGGGCTAGCCCTAGTTGTTGTGGGCTAGCCCTAGTTGTTGTGGGCTAGCCCTAGTTGTTGTGGGCTAGCCCTAGTTGTTGTGGGCTAGCCCTAGTTGTTGTGGGCTAGCCCTAGTTGTTGTGGGCTAGCCCTAGTTGTTGTGGGCTATCCATGGTTGTTGTGGGCTAGCCCTAGTTGTTGTGGGCTAGCCCTAGTTGTTGTGGGCTAGCCCTAGTTGTTGTGGGCTAGCCCTAGTTGTTGTGGGCTAGCCCTAGTTGTTGTGGGCTAGCCCTAGTTGTTGTGGGCTAGCCCTAGTTGTTGTGGGCTAGCCCTAGTTGTTGTGGGCTAGCCCTAGTTGTTGTGGGCTAGCCCTAGTTGTTGTGGGCTAGCCCTAGTTGTTGTGGGCTAGCCCTAGTTGTTGTGGGCTAGCCCTAGTTGTTGTGGGCTAGCCTTAGTTGTTGTGGGCTAGCCCTAGTTGTTGTGGGCTATCCATGGTTGTTGTGGGCTAGCCCTAGTTGTTGTGGGCTAGCCCTAGTTGTTGTGGGCTAGCCCTAGTTGTTGTGGGCTAGCCCTAGTTGTTGTGGGCTAGCCCTAGTTGTTGTGGGCTAGCCCTAGTTGTTGTGGGCTAGCCCTAGTTGTTGTGGGCTAGCCCTAGTTGTTGTGGGCTAGCCCTAGTTGTTGTGGGCTAGCCCTAGTTGTTGTGGGCTAGCCCTAGTTGTTGTGGGCTAGCCCTAGTTGTTGTGGGCTAGCCCTAGTTGTTGTGGGCTAGCCCTGGTTGGCGTGAGGTAGCTCTTTCAAGAGTGTTAATGAATAAATTATCGGCTCATATTTCTGGCTACCTCTAAATCAATATTATCACTGCAACTTCTACATATTGCAGAGCTACAATTGTTACTAGCACGCCAAGTTACTGCTACTTTCTCGTACTGCTGCTACTTTCTCGTACTGCTGCTACTTTCTCGTACTGCTGCTACTTTCTCGTACTGCTGCTACTTTCTCGTACTGCTGCTACTTTCTCGTACTGCTGCTACTTTCTCGTACTGCTGCTACTTTCTCGTACTGCTGCTACTTTCTCGTACTGCTGCTACTTTCTCGTACTGCTGCTACTTTCTCGTACTGCTGCTACTTTCTTCTGCTACTTCTTCTTCTACTCATACTCTCCTGTTGCTGCTTCTCATATATACAGAAATCTAAGTACAATTTCCAACCTATTTTGTCTACTGTTGCAAAATGGTTCAATCAATTGTTGTGTGTTTGTTGAGTCCCCCTTTTAAAACTCTTTGATAACACCAAAGGTGTCTGAACCTACGTAGATGTGAATGAAAACATCTGCAAATGTCAATATGTCGAGAATGTGGGATTCAACACTAACACGAAATACAAGTGAGGGATCAAATCCTACATCTACAAGCTGTTTTGTTACTTTCACTTACTGTGAAAATTCTTTTCATATTTACATGTGCATATACACTCTCTAGGTTGTATACGATGTGTATTACATATTGGTTCCACGTTTTGCTATTGTGTATACGTGTCACTCCAGCTTCCTTTCTGGTTTCGTATATACTGGGTGTTTGGAAGGGTATACACATCGAGGGCTGTGTACCTCTCAGTGTATATCTCTGAGATATTACTCTAACTTATATTTTAGGGATTAGAGTAATTTGCGACTGGTGGTGAGCAGATAACACCTTACTTTCGTGTGTTAGTGTGTTTAGTTAATGGTCCAAGTCAGACCGAAGCGTCGTTATAAGCTTCTCTCCTCTATGTTCGGGTTATTTGTGTATTGTTCCAGTCATGGTATTGTGCCTTTTCTGCTCTTTAATATATGACCCTCGAGTAGTGGATAACCTTCCAATATAACCAACCAACCAGACTCAAGGTTCAGAGTGGACTCTTTGGACTCTGATTATATAGGGATAAAACGTAAAGTCCTCTGATTAACCCCCTTCGGCGTTCGGTCCCAAGTAATGGTCGAAACAACTATTCTAGGAAAGGTTTGGATGGAGTGAGTATATCTCGCTTTTAAGACACATCCTGTAGTCTTAGTTTGTTAAGTAATGATCATTTCGTCAGAAAAGAGGAGTGTCAATTCAGTGTTGCAATTAAATTGCAAATCAAAAGCAGAACCAACACTATGAAATTAATATTGCAAATTGACGATAAATAATATTAACTGTAATAATTCTGAACTAAGATAAGTAAATTATATAATGGTAATTTAATTTCTGGGAAAGGCTAGATTAGTTTAGGCTGGGTTAGGTATAGATAATATAAAAAAACAACAAATTTTAATTGAATTCATATAAATATATCTATCAAAGTGTCGTATATATATCTCCAAAAAAATATCTATTGAAAGGTCAAATTGACTTTCTTTGACCACCTTTCCCTAAAGAAAACACGACAGTTAACTTCTAGAAAATTAGAATCTAGAATAACAACTTGGATTAGTTGTTATTCTAGATTCTAGATTCATGATTATAGGGAAGAGATGAAGAATTGAGTCACAAAGAGCTCCGGGAATACCTGGAGGATGTTTTGGGGGTCAACGCCCCCGCCGACCCGGTCCATGACCAGACCTCCTGGAATGGGAGGTAATCAGTTATGATCTGAAGAAGGGGAGGAGCGTAGCTCTATTTCCTGGAACAAGAACCCTTAGAGAGAGCACTCGGTTCATCCCTCTGAAGGTAATTAAGCTCCTAAAGACCCTGAAGTTTAGGGCTCTGACCACAACGTTTTCAATCCACCTTAACTACCCGATAGGTTCAATTTCACATGCTATTTTGTTTTTGAATTTGATCATTATTATTAATTAGATCAATAAAGGATTCACGAAAAATAATATTTTATTGTTTATTGAGAGAGCAAGAAGTTTAAGAGAAAAAATTAATTTAAAATTGGAGAGAGAGAGTGAGAGAGAGAGAGAGAGAGAGAGAGAGAGAGAGAGAGAGAGAGAGAGAGAGAGAGAGAGAGAGAGAGAGAGAGAGAGAGAGAGAGAGAGAGAGAGATATTGAGCAATGAATAAACAAAATTGTGAAAAAAAATTACACAGAACTAACAAACTTCCAGAGGATAAATTAAATTATTGAGAACAAGCAAAGTCATTTAGAATAAAGTTGCAGAGGAGAAAGAAACATGTGGAGAAGTAGGAAAGTTTTGAAGAGAGAAGGAGAGAACCAAAAATAAGGAGTCACATGGAATGAAATACACATTAACAAAGCTGTTAAGCTGAAAGCAAAAATAAAGGGAAGAGAGAAAATTGAGTGGCTGAGGACAAACAATAAATAACTAATAAGCGGAGAGAGAGGCAGGGGTGATGAGAGAGAGAGAGTCGCATCTGCGACTGCTTGACAGAGTAGAGAACAGAGCAAGACGTCTCATCTCTCGCCTGGACCCATCCTGGATAGATCTGTCATTTCAGCAGAGCCTTCAACACAGGAGGGATGTGGGTGGCCTTACTGTTATGTACAAGGCCAATATTGTCAAAATACCACACTTGGATCCACTTCGAGGATAGCGTGAAGCAGGTTTCTATACCACAAGGCGGACAGAAAGCAGCAACTTCACTCTGGCTGTACCCTTCTCCAGAACATCACTCCATCTGAGATCATATATACCCAGGATGACTCGAGTATGGAACACATTCGTATAGCATTATGATGTCAACGAGATAAAGTCAGTTGATCAAATGAAAATGCTGGCCCACAGATGGCTACAACTTCATCCAGTTCCCTACTTGTATCTCAAACAATAAAAATGAAAGAGGATGAGGTAACAGTCTAGAGTGTCAATAAAGTTAGAGATCAACATGTAAAATAGCTTGTCAATAGCTAGGAACCTTAACCTAACCTTGTTAAACCCAAGAAGAAGAGAGAGAGAGAGAGAGAGAGAGAGAGAGAGAGAGAGAAGAGACATGTTAGTAATAGCTTGTAAAAAGTTAGAACCTTAACCAACCTGAGAAGAATAGAAGAGAGGAGAGAGGGGGAGGAGAGAGAGAGAGAGAGAGAGAGAGAGGAGAGAATAACCAGATAACACACTGTATATACACTACATACTGTATATATCTTGTATATACCTCCTCCTCCTCCTCCTCCTTGTCAGGGGATACTGTGGCTCTTACATTTTCCTTTTAATTTGTCTTTTGTGTCTAGTTAGTTGGTTAATGGCGTTTTAAAACCCATCGACTACATGAGGGTCATCAAGGCTGCACTTAACCTCTTCACCACCAGACAAAAACACTTTAATCCCTGAAATAAGGACCAAGGTCACCTCTCAGCATAAATACGTTAAGAAAAATACGCCTCTCGGTGTATATAACCTGTGCTGTTTTGAGGAATTAGTATATCCAGGAGT
>NC_091343.1:22711190-22713690 GCF_038502225.1 Cherax quadricarinatus | reverse complement strand
TATTTTCATTGTGGGAACGTTTCGCTAACCAGTAGCTTCGTCAGACTAATACAAACAGTAACACTGAAGAAGGTAGAGGAATCGATGTGGATGTGATAAATTCACTGTTGGGCGAAACGTCTTCACGATAAAAATACTCAAATACTGCACGTAATACTAACCTAACCTAATATAACCTATGTTAACCTAACCTAACCTAACTAATACTCCCCTACCCTAACCTAATACTAACCTAAGCTAACCTAACCTAACCTAATACTAACCTAAGTTAACCTAACCTAACCTAATACTGCCCTACCTTAATCTAATACTAACGTAATACTAACCTAATCTAACATAATCTAACCTAAGCTAAGTCAACTTAACCAAACCTATCCTATCCTAACCTAACTCAACCTAACCTAACCTAACCTAACCTAACCTATCCTAACCTAACCTTACCTAACCCAACCTAACCTAACAAAACCTAACCTATCCTAACCTAACTCAACCTAACCTAACCTAACCTAACCTATCCTAACCTAACCTAACCTAACCTAACCTAACTCAACCTAACGTAAAGTAACCTAACGTAACCTAACCTAACCTAACCTATCCTAACCTAACCTAACCTAACCTAACCTAACTCAACCTAACGTAATGTAACCTAACCTAACCTAACCTAACCTAACCTAGCCTATCCTAACCTAACCTAACCTAACCTAACCTAACTTAACCTAACGTAACGTAACCTAATTTAACCTAACCTAACCTAAGAACTCTCATACACATAAGCAACAAATAGCATAACACAAGAAGGCAATAACATTGCAGCAGGCGTACTGGCCCATTCAAGGCAGGTCCTTCTTAAACCAACCATTCCCACCCATCGTTTTAACAAACCTTTTCTCTCGTAGCTTTGCTGCCGTAGTAGTAAGTAAACATTAAACATACAGATGCACCAACACAAACCAACACAATAAAAATTGTGGCAGTGTAACAACAAAGAAAAACCTTCGATCAATACTGGCAAATCTGTAATTTGGCTGAGCGTGGGCGGTGGAGTGCCAGTTGATGTGATGGATGACTGGAGATTGAGGGTGTGTGTGTGTGGATCACGAACCACCTTAGAGTGAGTGTGTGGACCACAACATTAGTGCGTGGGGATCACAACATTAGAGTGTGTGGATCACAATATTAGAGTGGATCACAACATTAGAGAGTGTGGATCACAACATTAGAGTGACAGTGTGGATCACAACATTAGAGTGAGAGTGTGGATCACAACATTAGAGCGAGAGTGTGGATCACAACATTAGAGCGAGAGTGTGGATCACAACATTAGAGTGAGAGTGTGGATCACAACATTAGAGCGAGAGTGTGGATCACAACATTAGAGTGAGAGTGTGGATGACAACATTAGAGCGAGAGTGTGGATGACAACATTAGAGCGAGAGTGTGGATGACAACATTAGAGCGAGAGTGTGGCTCACAACATTAGAGCGAGAGTGTGGATGACAACATTAGAGCAAGAGTGTGGATCACAACATTAGAGCGAGAGTGTGGATCACAACATTAGAGCGAGAGTGTGGATGACAACATTAGAGCGAAAGTGTAGATCACAACATTAGAGCGAGAGTGTGGATGACAACATTAGAGCGAGAGTGTGGATCACAACATTAGAGCGAGAGTGTGGATGACATTAGAGCGAGAGTGTGGCTCACAACATTAGAGCGAGAGTGTGGATGACAACATTAGAGCGAGAGTGTGGATCACAACATTAGAGCGAGAGTGTGGATGACAACATTAGAGCGAAAGTGTAGATCACAACATTAGAGCGAGAGTGTGGATGTCAACATTAGAGTGAGAGTGTGGATCACAACATTAAAGCGAGAGTGTGGATGTCAACATTAGAGTGAGAGTGTGGATCACAACATTAGAGCGAGAGTGTGGATCACAACATTAAAGCGAGAGTGTGGATGACAACATTAGAGCGAGAGTGTGGATCACATTAAAGCGAAAGTGTGGATCACAACATTAGAGCGAGAGTGTAGATCACAACATTAGAGTGAGAGTGTAGATTACAACATTAGAGCGAGAGTGTGGATCACAACATTAGAGCGAGAGTGTAGATCACAACATTAGAGCGAGAGTGTGGATCACAACATTAGAGCGAGAGTGTGGATCACAACATTAGAGCGAGAGTGTGGATGACAACATTAGAGCGAGAGTGTGGATCACAACATTAGAGCGAGAGTGTGGATCACAACATTAGAGCGAGAGTGTAGATCACAACATTAGAGCGAGAGTGTGGATGACAACATTAGAGCGAGAGTGTGGATCACAACATTAGAGTGAGAGTGTGGATCACAACATTAGAGCGAGAGTGTGGATCACAACATTAGAGCGAGAGTGTGGATCACAACATTAGAGTGAGAGTGTGGATCACAACATTAGAGCGAGAGTGTGGATCACAACATTAGAGCGAGAGTGTGGATCACAACATTGGAGAGTGTTGATC
>NC_091343.1:22646190-22706190 GCF_038502225.1 Cherax quadricarinatus | reverse complement strand
ATATATATATATATATATATATATATATATATATATATATATATATGTCGTGCCGAATAAGCAGAACTTGCGATCTTGGCTTAAATAGCAATGCTCATCTTGCCATATAGGACAAGTGAAAATTTGTGTATGCAATAATTTCGCCAAAATCATTCTGAACCTAACGAAAAATATATATTTCACTGTGTTTGTTTAGTATTAAATTACTGTAAACAAATCTAAAATATATTTAGTTGGGTTAGGCTAAAATAAATTGCGCTTGTTATAGTAAGGTTAGGTAAGTTTTCTAAGTTCCTTTTGGTGCAAAATTATAAATTTTTACATCAACATTAATGAAAAAAATATATCTTTAAACGTATAAGAGTAAATTTTCGAAAGGACTTAATTTTAAATGAGTTCTTGCTAACTGACCAGTTTTACATATTCGGCACGACATATATATATATATATATATATATATATATATATATATATATATATATATATATATATATATATATATATATATATATATATATATATATATATATATATATATATATATATATATATATATATATATATATATTCAACAAGTCGGCTGTCTCCCACCGAGGCAGGGTGACCCAAAAAAAGAAAGAAAATCCCCAAAAAGAAAATACTTTCATCATCATTCAACACTTTCACCACACTCACACATAATCACTGTTTTTGCAGAGGTGCTCAGAATACAACAGTTTAGAAGCATATACGTATACAGATACACAATATATCCCTCCAAACTGCCAATATCCCAAACCCCTCCTTTAGAGTACAGGCATTGTACTTCCCATTTCCAGGACTCAAGTCCGGTTATATAAAATAACCGGTTTCCCTGAATCCCTTCACTAAATATTACCCTGCTCACACTCCAACAGATCGTCAGGTCCCAAGTACCATTCGTCTCCATTCACTCCTATCTAACACGCTCAGGCACGCTTGCTGGAAGTCCAAGCCCCTCGCCCACAAAACCTCCTTTACCCCCTCTCTCCAACCCTTTCGAGGACAACCCCTACCTCGCCTTCCTTCCCCTATAGATTTATATATAGATTTATATATAGATTTATATATATATATATATATATATATATATATATATATATATATATATATATATATATATGTATATATATATATATATATATATATCTTGAAGTAGCGGTTCGTTATGCAGTCTAAAGAGAATGTTATGTAATTTTCTCTTAAATTCGTAATGTTGCAATCGATTCTCTCTCATCAGGGAAGTTAAGGACGAAGTATAAGATTAAATTAATTTCTTCAAGTGTGTGCTGATCCTCTGTTGAATATGATAGTTACATAGTGGGTATAAAAGGCAGCTATAGTGTTTCTGCCATATTGTATCACAGAGAATTTATGGCCAAGTGATAAATACTGTCAGCCTGTGCTGGGAGACTTTAATAACGCAGTAAGAATATCGTTAAGTATTCCACTAAAGGTTCAAGTTTACGCAGTAAGAATATCGTTAAGTATTACACTAAGGGTTCAAGTTTACTGAACTTTCAAAGGTTCTCAGTAAAAGTACAGCTGGATTCACTATTACTTGGGGATTAATATCCCAAGAAGTTACTGAGAGAGAGAGAGAGAGAGAGAGAGAGAGAGAGAGAGAGAGAGAGAGAGAGAGAGAGAGAGAGAAGGATTGGCAGCTCGTTAATTATATTATGGGATATTATAACGGACATTTAAATTAATGTGTCTTTTGCTGCGGTTACCTGAGAATGGAGGAAGGGACGGGGGAGAAGAGACAAGTAAATGGATAGAGGGACGGAGGGAGGGATGCCAGTGGACGGCATGAATGAAAAAAAGGGGGACACAACGATGAAAAGCCCTCAGTTACCTGCCTTTCACCCTGATTCACCACACACACACACACACACACACACACACACACACACACGTCCCAACGATGCTTCACACTGCAGGCTGAGCGAGACGACCATCGTGGACTCGAAATTTGCGGCGAGACGAACCCTTCAGGACGTCTGTCCTCCTCTGACTCACAACCAAGACTCGCTCCGAGCCTCAAAGATTCATGCACTTTTCCCATATTTTTTCCCCTTAGCTTTCTGGAACTGATATGAAAAGTACCTTACCAATTTTTATAGTCCCATGGCAGCCTTTGCGGTATTTTTGTGTGCCAGGTTTTCATATCTGAAGAAAACTAAATCAGCAAGATGGTTTTTTCGTCTTGCTGATAATGGTGCAATATTTCAGGGAAGAACATTTTGAGAATTCGAGTTTCTGGCCTGGAAGAGCTCCTTGGGACCCCTCATCAAATATGCTGCCTTAAGGGAGCTGGAGATGAAGGAAAGGGTGAGATGACGGAGGGTGGGAGGATGGCGAGGAGAGGCAGAAGAAGGATAAAGATGAAAGAAGGCAGCAGAAGGATGAAGATGAGATGTCTTCGACTCGTCACATTAGTCTACAAAACTCAGATTTTGTTTACCACGGCTTTTTAACATGAGGCCCAGGTCGAGACATCACTCGGCTACAATATACCGCGTGTGTGTTGACGTACTTGTTCTCTAAGGTGCCTCCCTCTGCTTCCACGGGTGATGTTCTCTCTTGTCTTCGTCTCCCGGTGATCGACTCTTCAGCTTTTATCCAAGGAGCTTCGAAAGTTGCTCTGCCACCTAAGCCACATAAAGGCCCTAGTGGATATTAGTCTTTGTAAAGCGCTGTTGATACTATAATCCACACTACACGCAAGCAACACACACACACACACACACACACACACACACACACACACACACACACACACACACACACACACACACACACACACACACACACACACACACACACACACACACACACACACACACACACATACCCTTTTGTGTGTATACACTAAAAGATACACAAACCTACGTGCATACCTACATGCATACATATATACACATACATCTCATGATGTATACTCACTGACAGACATACAGGTCGGTGGGCCATATGAATATTAAAATCTGCGCACTTTTGGCAAGACAGCTATTGCACGAATCATAGTGAAAGTGTTTTCATTTTTGGGGTCACCCTAACTAGATGGGAGACGAACGGTGTGGTTAAAAAAATTACCCCTCCTCGATGTATAAACAGAGATACATTCCTCGCTCTATGTACCTACACTCAGAGATACACACAAATCCCTGAGTAAATATACTATGAGATACGCTCCCCTGGGAGTATATACTCTTTGATTATTCATAAAGGGAGGTCGCCAGTATAATTGGAAGTCGGTGACCTTAAAATAGGGTGAGATGACTCTTGTCGTTAACCTTCCTGGGATGTTAGTCATGTCCCTTCTAATTCTCTTCCTCTCTCTTTCACTGAGAGAACGTGTAGGTATACGTGTGTGTTGTTTCCGCCCTCATCTCCCTTCTCTCTTTTTTTCACCTCTTCCTTATTGTCCCCAATTTCCTTCTCTCTCTCTCTCTCTCTCTCTCTCTCTCTCTCTCTCTCTCTCTCTCTCTCTCTCTCTCTCTCTCTCTCATGCTTTTTACTTTCTTGTTTAAACGTGGGTTTTACAAGGCAAGATTAAGTGTTCCTACCTATATTTACAAGCTAAGAGCTGTTACCTACATTAGCTCGTTTGAAATCCATTTTATTGTTATGAGACATACAAATAGGGAATGAGATGAAGTTGAAGCCATCCGTTAGCCAGAGATTTTATTTGGTCCACTGACTTTATTTCTTCAATGTTGAGTGAACATGTTCCAGACTTGGGTCATTCTCAGTGTGTAGTTGATGTTGGGTGCTCGTCTTGTTGTGTAAAAGCTGTCCGCAAAGTGGATAACTGTGGCATTCAAAGAGTACGTAACCTTTATTCGGCGCATGTACACACCCTCATTGAAAGGCTATCTCCCCCAACCAGCGACCCAGGTACTAAGAGTTGATGATGGGGCCCCGTCGTTCAATCAGTACCCAGGTTCCAGCCAATGAGAAGATGGTTTTGGCAATCGCAGAGGTGTTGTGGGTACTGCTCACCTGTCTGCCCTTGTCATTCCCATTCTAGAGCTGGTTGAAGCACGGTCTGCTCTCTAGTGGCTTCTATTCTGCCTTGCTTACCGTGGAGTGCACTAATACCTATTGTTGTACATAGTGTATATAGTGTACATACTTCTGTTCTAAATTGGTGAAGGATAATACAAGTCAAAAAAAAATGTGCTGTGTTTATTTTGCTCCCTTTACACCCAGGATAACAGGCCTTTGGGACTCCTGGGTTGTAATTATAGCATTGGACTTTTACTTATCAGTAAGGTAGCCCACATCCCTCCCAGGACAGACCCGTCCAGGGCGGGTCAAGACAAGAGATGAGTCGTCTTGCACTGTTCGCTGTTCTCTCAAGAAGTCTATTCCACATTTCTCCACAATTTCTCTTCTTTTCCACACTCACCTCTCTTCTTAGTCTCCCCATCTTTCTCACACAATCACCCACTCCCACTCCTTCATTCCCTATTCATCCTCCACCATTCTGTTTCCTCCGACATCATTTTCTCTCTCTCCTCCACATTTCCATCTCATTATTATACCTCTTCTCTCATTCTTATCCCATGCTCGATTCCTCCTCCATCCTTTCCTCTGTTCTCCACCATTCCCACTGTTCTCCACCACTTCCTTTGTTCTCCACCATTCCCTCTGTTCTCCACCATTCCCTCTGTTCTATACCATTCCCTCTGTTCTGTACCATTCCCTCTGTTCTGTACCATTCCTTCTGTTCTCCACCATTCCCTCTGTTTTCCACCATTCCCTCTTTTCTCCACCATTCCCTCTGTTCTCCACCATTCCTTCTGTTCTGCACCATTACCTCTGTTTTCCGCCATTCGCTCTCCCTCCTCCCCCACCACTCCCTCCTCCTCTTCCACCACACCTTCTCCCTCTCTCCTCCACCACTCCCTCTCCCTCCCTCCTCCAATACTCCCTCACCCTCCACCACCACTCCCTCACCCTCCACCACCACTCCCTCACCCTCCTCCACCACTTCCTCACCCTCCTCCACCACTCCTCCCTCAGCAGCTCTGGTGTCGATATATTACAGTTACGAGATACCATAAAAGCTACAGTTATGTACCCAGACTGGTGACTGTACCCTGATCATCGTACCTTCATGTACCTCACGCCACCATAACCCCGATGTTTATGGTACAACGTTATGTACCATAAACATCGTACCTAATAATAAACATTTTCCTTAACCATAGGCGTCATATTAAATCATATACATTTTTTCCTTGCACTATAAACATTGTATTGAATCACAAATATTTCATCATACACATCATGCAGGATGATAAACATCGAGTAGTACCATCAACACTGCAATGACTGAATCATTTCATTTCTCGAGGGAGAGCTAAACCCGTAGGGAAGGGGAGTCATGCGGCGGTTGGGGACCAGGTGGAAACAAGATTTCGGTCTATGAGAAAGGATGGCTCCAATGCCCTGCATTAAGACGACTTTACTGGCTTATACGTAGGGTTTTAGCTTCTATGACGGTACTAGGGAATTTGTTCCAATTATCTACAATTCTATTGCCAAACCAGTGTTTTCGTATATTCTTTCTAAATCTAAATTTGTCCAACTTATATCGTGCTTTAGTATATTCTTTCTAAATCTAAATTTGTTTAACTTAAATCGTGCTTCGTATATTCTTTCTAAGTCTAAATTTGTCCAACTTAAATCGTGCTTTCGTCGTTGACAAGACGTGGAACGACTTGGATAGCAGAGTGGTAGGGGCAGGATGTATATGTAGGTTCAAGAATAGGAATGAAAAACCTAATGAAGTGAGGAGAAAGCGAATTCATTAGCGGCCAGTTCGGAATTCGGGACCAGGAGCTGGGATTTATCCTCTGCAAGAACGAACACACACATACACACACACACACACATTCTTATCTTTTTACCTATCTACTAATATATCCATCTATCTATCTATCTATCTATCTATCTATCTATCTATCTATCTATCTATATATATATATATATATATATATATATATATATATATATATATATATATATATATATATATATATATATATATATATATATATATATATGTCAATCTCTCTATCTATTTATCTAACGGTCTGAAGATTGAGACACTTATGCAACATATGGGAATCTTTATTCAGGAAACGTTTCGCCACACAGTAGCTTCATCAGTCCAATACAAACCATTCATCACAACTGTCAGACACTGCAGCATCATGGGATCTTGTTACAAAGATTTTTTCAACACTTGTCCAACCTTTGGACGAAGACCTACTTCGACTAGTGGATGGTACCACTATGACCCCGCCACCTCCTGCTTCGCCTCACCTCACTACAGTATATAAGCCACGTCTACGGCCTTATGCTGTACATTCTACAAGATTGATGGACTGAACATATCGACTCCAGGCTGAGGGACTGATTACCTCAAGCTCCTCCTCTCCTTACACCTTCTGCTTAGTATTGGACTGATGAAGCCACTGTGTGGCGAAACGTTTCCTGAATAAAGATTCCCATATGTTGCATAAATGTCTATATCTTCAACTTGTCGGTTTTTCAAACCATTCATCACATCTAACGGTCTATATGCCTTTCTCTCTCTCTCTCTGTCTCTCTCTTTCTCTCTCTCAACAAATGATCTACCTACACAATGCCCCACATAATAGATATACACTGTATACACTACACTAACACACTCAATTACCCCCTGATCTAATTTGCATTCTGGCCATTTGCATTCTGATTATGCACATATACAAGACATGCCCAGCCGCCGCTCGTGTATACAACTTGCTGGTGAATTCTGTCTTCCTCTCTTCTGGCCCAATGGACGGGCCAAACAGAGGACAGAAGAAACCTTTGGAAGAGGTGTTCCTTTTTTACTTCTGTTGCTACTACTACTACTACAACAACTTCTACTACTACTACTACAACTACTACTACTATTATTGTTTCCTACTTCCACCTCCTTCCTCCAGTCCTCTATTCTGCCTCCTCTTTTTTTCTGGGTCATTTGTGACTTGACAATGGTCCAGGACGAATCAAAACACCCAAATTGAAAATTATTTGTGAGATTAGTTTTAGAAAAATTGGAAAAAATGGGACTTACATTTTTACAACACATTAACAGAGATAATATAAATAGAGATGGGAGGTAATAGATTTGCTTCAAGGATGAGGAACGTTGTCAAAGTTCCTTGGAACAAAAGCCCTTCTCTAGTAATGAGGCAATTCTTCCCCCCTTCCATTAAAAAAACGAATTTTTAATGCAGCATATATATACAAAATTTGATTTTGAGTCGTTATAGACTTTGTCGTCAGTGGTATACAAAAATAAAATGAAATGTATCTATGTGTTTATATTTTGCAAGTGAAATGGTCTATATATTTTGGCAACGAGCATTTTTTTGCATACAGCAACGATAAAAACAATTGAAGTGACTACATTAACATCATAGATTCATACAATGTATATACACCGATAATATACAATGATAATTTATTTTATTCTCTATTTCAGAGATTAAAATATTCTTGGCAAGTTGTGAACTTGTTAATGCACTTCTAATGACACTAATTAACCTAAGACATGTAGGGATGTTGCAGATATTTGCAATTCTTTTTAGGAAGAGATTATGAGTGATGTTATTTGGAGCACTCGTCTCCATGCTGCAAAAAAATCCACTCGCTTAAAACCCATCCAAAGTAGTCAGGTCACTTAACCTTTTCCGCCTCTCTCATCCCGTCTACCGACAACCTATTTTTTCTCTTTCTTAAATTTCTTTTCCTATTTTCCCACAACTTTTCTTAACTTTCTCCTGTCTACACACAATTTTTCTTAGGGGTTCTCTTCTACCCACAATATTTTGGTACTCTTCTATCCTACCTGGCCTTCTCATCGTTATTTTCGTATCCCTTTTATGGCCTAACCAAAAAATATTATATATATATATATATATATATATATATATATATATATATATATATATATATATATATATATATATATATATATATATATATATATATATATATATATATATATATATATATATATATATATATATATATATATATATATTTCAACAAGAAAGAAAGAAAGAAAGTCCCCAAAAAGAAAATATTTTCATCATCATTCAACACTTTCACCACACTCACACATTATCACTGTTTTTGCAGAGGTGCTCAGAACACAACAGTTTAGAAGCATATACGTATAAAGTTACACAACATATCCCTCCAAACTGCTAATATCCTGAAACCCCTCCTATAGAGTGCAGGCATTATACTTCCCATTTCCAGGACTCAAGTCCGGTTATATAAAAATAACCGGTTTCCCTGAATCTTTCACATTCAGACTTCCCACTTTGACAATTTTCTTCTTCTTATTCTTTTTAGTAATCTTTACAGGAAAAGGGGTTACTAGCCCATTGTTCCCGGCATTTTAGTTGACTTTTACATCACGCATGGCTTACGGAGGAAAGATTCTTATTCCACCTCCCCATGGATATAAAGGGAAAAGTAATAAGACCAAGAACTATTAAGATAAAATCAAAGAAAACTCAGATGAGTGTGTATAAATAAACGTGTACATGTACGTGTAGTGTGACCTAAGTGTAATTATAAGTAGCAAGACATACCTGTAATCTTGCATATTTATTAGACAGACAAAAGACACCAGCAATCCTACCATCATGTAAAACAATTACAGACTTTCGTTTTACACTCACTTGGCAGGACGGTAGTACCTCCCTGGGTGGTTGCTGTCTACCAACCTACTACATATATATATATATATAAATATATATATATATATATATATATATATATATATATATATATATATATATATTATATATGTGTGTGTGTGTGTGTGTGTGTGTGTGTGTGTGTGTGTGTGTGTGTGTGTGTGTCGTGCCGTATAGGTAAAATTGGTCAATTAGCAAGTACTCATTTAATATTAAATCCTTTCTAAAATTTTCTATTATACGTTTAAAGATATATTTTTTCATTAATGTTAATGTAAAAATTTTTAATTTTGCACCGAAAGAATCTTAGAAAACTTACCTCACCTTATTATAACAAGAAAAATTTATTTTAGCCTAACCCAAGTAAATATATTTTAGATTTGTTTACAGTAATTTAATACTAAACAAACACAGTGAAATATATTTTTTTCGTTAGGTTCAGAATGATTTTGGCGAAATTATTTCATACCCAAATTTTAGCTTGTCCTATATGGCAAGATGAACGTTGCTATTTAAGCCAAGATCGCAAGTTCTGCCTATTCTATATATGTATATATATATATATATATATATATATATATATATATATATATATATATATATATATATATATATATATATATATATATATATATATATATATATATATATATATATATATATATATATATATATATATATATATATATGTATATATATATGCTAAATTAAATTGCGCTTGTTATAAAAACGTTAGGTAAATTTTTTATTTTTTTTGGTACAAAATTATCAATTTTTACATTAACATAAATGAAAAAAAATATATCTTTAAAGGTATAAGAGACATTTTTAGAAACGACTTAATTTTAAATTAATTCTTGTTATTTGACCAATTTTACCTATTCAGCACGACGTATAAACAGAAATAAAATAGTAAGAGTAATGTTCTCTTTTTTTCTCTTCAACTTGAGGATGTAGTAACCACGTCAGGGTACAGCTCTGGGCAGTGTGCCAAAGGACTGCCTGTAGCAGAATCCTTCTGCCCCTTTAGGAGCCAGGCCCTGCGTCCTGCAGACCAGAGTCCTCTCTAACATGCTTTCCGCACACAGGACAAAGCAAAGTTCTGATCCTGTGTGTTAGTGTGTTATCTGTACACACACACACACACACACACACACACACACACACACACACACACACACTCACACACACACACACACACACACACACACACACACACTCACACACACACACACACACACTCACACACACACACACACACACACACACACACACACACACACACACACACACACACACACACACACACACACACACACACACACACACACTCACACACACACACACTCACACACACACACACACACACACACACACACACACACACACACACACACACACACACACACACACACACACACACACACACACACACACACACACACACACACACACACACACACACACACACACACACACACACACACACACACACACACATACACACACACACATACCAGGAGTTGTGACTCGTCCCTTGCAACAACATGTAAGTAAGTACACACACACACACAGTGACGTAGTGGAGGCGGGAACCATACATAGTTTTAAGGCGAGGTATGATAAACCTCATAGGGCAGGGAGAGAGAGGACCTAGTAGCAATCGGCGAAGAGGCGGGGCCAGGAGCTATGAATCGACCCCTGCAACCACAAATAGGTGAGTACAAATAGGTGAGTACACACACACACACACACACACACACACACACCAGGAGCTGTGACTCGTCCTCTGCAACAACATATAACTACACACACACAAAAAAAAATTCTGTAATTATACCAACGTTCTCTCTCATTTATTCTATGATAAGATATCTCTGCACTTATTTACTTTGCAAGAAATGCAGAAATACAATACAACAAAAGCCATTACCTGACATAATTACCAAACATAATTACTACGACTAAATATAGACGAAAAGATTTTAAAAAATTACGTGCATAAGAGTAATGCAATTTTCTTGCAAGTATTGCACAAGCAAAGAATAAGACAACTCACGCATTCTGTTTCAAAAATCCGACGGATTTACAGCTTAATTAAAAGCTGAGACTGCATACTAAAGCTTGCTGGAGGAGATAAGGATTACCAGCTTTTTTTTTCAAACGCTAAAAATAAGAAGATAATATTTAATGTTCAACGAAGTATTTTCCTGAAACAAGGTTTACTCCGGCTTATTCTGTGTTTAAGTAGAGGTGGTGCAACCGGTCACAGTATCACTCGCATGGATGCAAGTGGCGTTTTACCCAGGTGAATGCAAGTGGCGTTTTACCCAGATAGATTCATGTGGCGTTTTACCCAGATGGGTGCAAGTGGTGTTTTACCCAGATGGATGCAAGTGGCGTTTTATTCAGATGGATGCAAGTGGCGTTTTACCCAGATAGATTCATGTGGCGTTTTACCCAGATGGATGCAAGTGGTGTTTTACCCAGATGGATGCAAGTGGCGTTTTACCCAGACGGATGCAAGTGGCGTTTTACCCAGATGGATGCAAGTGGCGTTTTACCCAGATAGATTCATGTGGCGTTTTACCCAGATGGATGCATGTGAGTTTTTTTTTTATCCACTAGAATGAACGATAGACACACCTTGAAAACTAACTTTCTGAAGGGAGAAATAAAGTTACGGTGTGACTTGATGAAACTCTACGCATAATGTAACGTTGATCCAGTGAAAGATTATTTTTCAGGTCACGTAAAGCCTGACTGATCTGATACAGGATATGAAACTAAGCTTACTAACGTTTGAGCTTCCAAGACTAGTGCTAAATGACATCAAGAGTTTCAAGCTTCACATATGAAGCGCTAACAAACCCTTGGGGGTCATTCAGCACAACGAATGGAGAAGGCTCGATCTTCCGTCAGCTAATCGCGAGAAAGACACATCAATCCCGCAACCCAGGACTCCCCGGAGCCTCACAAAATAGAATCCAATACACAGAGTCAGTAAGATGGAGTGGGTTCTGAGTCTCTTCATTCCTGTGAACCACCAACACTCCCCGAATTTTCTTGACGTCTTGCACGACGTTTCTGTGAGACAACAGCACTACCAGAGTCTCCCTGACGCCATGCACGACATCTCTGTGAGACAACAACACTCCAAGCGTCTCCCTGACGCCATGCACGATATCTCTGTGAAGAAACAACACTCCCAGAGTCTCTCTGACGCCATGCACGACATCTCTGTGAGACAACACTCCAAGCGTCTCTCTGACGCCATGCCTGACATCTCCGTGAAGCAACAGTGCTCTTTAGCATCTTCCTGGCGTCAAGCATTCCCGACATCACTGAAGACAGAGATACGTGTAGCAACAGAAACAAATGAAAGTTAAAAGCACGAATGTAACACAGAAATGCAGGGAAATATTTCTTCAGATTCAGGATGGGCGAAAAGTGTTAGAGACAAGTGATTTACACATCATTATTGGTACAATGTTTCATTCTAAAGTGAACCTCATTTTCTACACCCCAGGAGAATCAAAACTGGAATAACGTTTCGCCCTAAGGAAAGTTTTATTGGGACAACGATCTTGCTCTAATGAGGATTTTATCTGGACAAGTTTTCCCTCAGAGGAGAGCTTTCTTTCAAGTATTCCAAGTCATTAATGAATTAAACAAGCTCTCTTCAGAGCTTGCTTTTCCAAACTAATCTTTTTGTCTTCATATTCATAACGCATTAATTAAGAAGCTAACTTCTACATTGACGAGAATAATATTAAACGAAGGCTTAATTCTGTGTTTTTTTTGGCTCGTAAAGATTTCTAATTTCCGAAAGCCTGGGACATTTAAGTATTCATATCATGTGAATAACCTTGCATGCATTTACACATTTTTTTATGCAGGTTTGCGACAGATTAAATACTGAGAACAGAACAACACGAGCTTAGTTCTGTACATGGATCTACGAGAAGTTCTTACACTTGATCATATCAGCAGTAAGTAGGTCGAAAGAGGGAAAATCAGCAGAAGTTGATGGGATCAAAGCAAAAGTACTGGAAACAGATGGGAATGGAGAGTTTGGACTAGTCTGTGTGAGTTTGTCAAGTGCTTGTATGCAGGAAGAATAGGTATCAAAGACTAGCAGGAAGCATGTGGTGTTTTTTATGTAATGGGAAAGGGGACAGGAGAGAGTATAAAAATTACAAAGAAATAAGTCTGTTCAGTGTTCCGTGTGATTTGATACAGGACACTTGTGTATAAACATAAGAACATAAGAAAGGAGGAACACTGCAGTAGGCCTGTTGGCCCATACTTGGCACGTCCTTTACAATACCATCCACTAACAGAACATTTGCCCAACCCACTTTCAGTGCTACCCTAACAATAAGTTCTGACAAATCTATTTACTCAGGCGCAACACCCACTCAAATCCAACCCCTCTCATTCATGTATTTGTCAAACCTAAACTTGAAACTACCCTACTAGGCAGACTAAATAATGGAAAAGGACACTTGTGTGCAGTTTAGTTCCTTTAATGGTATAAACTTTGGTAATAAATACCGACAAGTTGGTTTAGAAAGACACGTAAGCAAACACTATAACATATTTATTAGAAAACGTTTCGGTCCTGGGACCTTGATCACTTCTAGGTCACTTCAAGGTCCCAGGACCGAAACGTTTCCTAATAAATATGTCAAAGTGTTTGTTTACGTGTCTTTCTAAACCAGTTCCTTTAATAAATATCATGAGCTGTACGATACCTTTTACAATTATCTTACACAGTTTTGAAAAGAAAAAAAGTAATTTCACTAGAACATAACAGAGTTAAAGAAGGGGGATGCATGATGAAATTTATACAGTGAAGGAGCAATAAGATCAGAGTTAACAGGCGATATCAAAACATTCAAAACTACCCCTGTGAAAAAAAAAATAGTGAACTTCCAGGCGCTTTAGTGATTTCTAACATTATCAAAGAACTGTAATACGAGAAATAACAAAAGCCCTTGGAAAGTTCACTATTTTTTCACAGCTGGTGTTTTGCACGATGAAACATTAGTAAGTGGAATATAGATAAGGGGGGTAAATAAGCTATTTTTTTGCATGATTATATTCAGGATAAACATCTGACGAGGAGGACAGATGGTAGATGGGGCTAGTGTTGCAAATGAATGCAGAAAAAAACACTAGCTGGTTTTTGTTTATTAAGTTCTGTTATGGATGGATTACTTGAAATATTCGTAAATATTTGGCTCACTTTCTGAACTTTTAACATTCGTGAACACTCTGAGTACTTGTTGATAAAACGCTTTTCGTAAGCTCTGGAAAACCCTCATTAAACGTAGAGAAGATCAATAAACTTTTATTGGAGAAACTGGAAAGGTACTTGATGGTGAAGTCTGGAGCTTTTAATGAGACCTTTGAAAATAATGTGAAAACATTCTTCCAGAAGTTTAGTAGAGATCTTGGAGTCTGTATTAGGGACCTGAAACATTTCCTGTGCGGAGCTTTATCACCTTTCGCTCTATGTAGAGCTTCATGCTTCACTCTGTTTAGAGCTTTATCATGTTTCGCTCTGTGTAGAGCCTTATCATGCTTCGCTCTCTGTAGATCTTAACCAAATCAACATCTATCGTTAGTACCTCTTTGTAATCTTAAGAAAGCATTAAGCTAAAATATAAATCTATACCAAATGCGATACCTGGCTGACTATAATCTAAGATACAGACGTATAGATAATTCAATAACCGGCTATGAGCTAGGAGTATATATAATATTTAGTGAGAAGATGCGAAGAGTGTGGCCATATTGTGTTTGGCGGACAGCGTAAGGTTAGTATTTATTTTCTTGACAGCGTGAGCCAAAGGAGCCAGGAAAAAATACTAGGAACTTTTTTTTAGACAGGATGGAATGAAACCCAAGAGTGTTGAAGGTGAGGTGTGGTGTTAAACAGTGTGTGGTCTGAAACACTGTGTTACGGTAATGGAGACGCGGAAGCTGAACAGTATCATTTAGGCTGACGATCTGGCTTATTACGTTGGGAGGCCTCTGAAATTGGTTTCAGATTAATGAATGTTATAAAGATTTATATTGAGATACGTTGCTTACGAACACATGAGCTATAACTCAACTCCCACACATACATATGAAAGCTTAAAATACTATTACTACTACTACTAATACTAATATCAATAATAATAATAATAATAATAATAATAATAATATTATTATTATTATTATCATTATTATTATTATTATTATTATTATTATTATTATTATTATTATAATTATTATTATTATTATTATTATTATTATAATTATTATTATTATTATTATTATTATTATTATTATTATTATTATTATTATTATTATTATTATTATTATTATTATTATTATTATTATTATTATTACAGTTACTACTGTTATCATTATTATCATGATATTGATCATCATTTCTCTTACGAATAATATATTTTAAATGGCCACTTGCAGTATTGCCAGAACTATTATTAGCTTCTAGTCAATATCAGAACAGCCAGATGTCGTTTCCTCAGACACAGAGAGTAAAAAAATATGGAGGAAGGCTTCTGGTACACATATACCACCCTGACACTGTGTCTCACGCCCGTGTCTTCATACTGTGTTGTGAAAATGGAATAAAACTCCGAAAGAGAGAAAGGGAGTGTGAGAGAGAGTAGAGCAGTGGCTGCATTTTTATTTCCCGGCATAAAAGCTGGTACGCAGCTTTGCTCGAGGGTACGGCAATGCGGTCGTCTGGTTTGTCGATGTTACGAGCGTCAAGAAGAGGAGATAGAGGCATAAAGAAGTGATGATGGTGCACTGCAGCTTCCTACTTCCAGTTGCCTTTACTTAAAGCTGGGGACACCCAGGTCGGTAGGTGCAGATTGCAAAGGTATATTGATCAATGGGGTGAATTTTTTTTTATGGCAACGTGGCACGTTGAATAATTAAGGTCAGGTTGGTGACGAACGAGAAGGTACTTCCGCGTATACGCACACATATATACACGTACACACACACACACCTCACTTCTCATATCCTGGCTGCTATATAGGATGTATCCCTAAAAATTTCTCTGTCCCTCTCTCTCTCTCTCTCTCTCTCTCTCTCTCTCTCTCTCACAAAGGTAATACACACTGCGGTACTAATTCCGCGAAGTGTGAAATACACTCATTATTTATGAGAGGTGAAAACTGAAATTTATTGAATTGGTTTATAATGAGTAATGTAAATCTTGATAATGTTTACTGGTAACTGTTCCATAAGAGAGAAACGACCTGTTTACCTGGTAATTATGTAGTAAGGCTGGTAATAGCTGCTGGCTGATTGAGAAGGATAAGCGATTTATAATTATGGGAGAGAGAGAGAGAGAGAGAGAGAGAGAGAGAGAGAGAGAGAGAGAGAGAGAGAGAGAGAGAGAGAGAGAGAGAGAGAGAGAGAGAGAGAGAGAGAGAGAGAGAGAGAGAGAGAGAGAGAGAGAGAGAGAGAGAGAATATGGGAAACCATAGATAGAAAGGTGCAGGTTTCTAAATGTAATGAAGTGTAGCCATCTTCCCGTTCCTCGGATCAAACCTCATTACCTCCCATTCAGTGAATGCTGTTTGATCCTCCACTGGTTATGCAAAAGATTTACACAAGGCAATTAGTTTATTATTATTACTATTATTATTATTATTTTAAATTAATTATTAATTATTTTTATTGTAGTATTAATTTGGTTGGTTAAATTTAAATTATTTAATCAAGGAAATTATGTATGTTTTCGTTAATTAATTTAATTAACAGATGAGTTGTAATTTGTAAATAATTTGTGAGAAACTTGTAGTTAGTTTGGCACGGCTTTGCTAATTCTTTGAAGTGCCATTGCAGGTGTGTGGGCAGGTGTTGGGGCAATTGGGACGCCCACGTCGGGACGCCCACGTTGGGGCGCCCACGCCGGGACGCCCACGTCGGGACGCCCTCAGTATCATGGTGAAAATCAATGCAGTTGCCCGGCATGACGCGCCTGTTGGTGGTACACGGTCTCTCTCTCTCTCTCTCTCTCTCTCTCTCTCTCTCTCTCTCTCTCTCTCTCTCTTTCTCTCTCTCTCTTTCTCCTTCAGCCTCCCTCCCCTCGACCTCTCTTCTTATTCCCTCTCCTTCACTCTCCCTCATCTCGAACTCCGCTTCCTCCATCTCTTCCACTCATCTCTCTCTTCCCTGCAGTTTTCTTCTCCTCTTTATCTTCTTCTTTCTTCCTTGTTCCTCTCTTCTCTTCAACTATAATCTCGGGAATCTCAGAAATATCTGTCTATAAATATGTCGTGCCGAATAGGTAAAACTTGCTATTTTGGCTTAAATAGCAACGCTCTTCTTGCCGAATATGGCAAGCGGCAATTTGTGTATGCAATAATTTCGCAAAAATCATTCTGAACCTAACGAAAAAAAATATATTTCATTGTGTTTGTTTATTATCATTGTAAACTTATCTAAAAACATTTAGTTGGATTAGGCTAAATTAAATTTCGCTTGCTATAATAAGGTTAGGTAAGTTTCCTAAGGTTCTTTTAGTACAAAATTTTTAATTTTTACATTAACCTTAATGGAAAAAATATATCTTTAAACGTATAAGAGAAAATTATAGAAAGGACTTAATTTTAAATGAGTTCTTGCTAATTGACCAGTTTTACATATTCGGCACGATATATATATATATATATATATATATATATATATATATATATATATATATATATATATATATATATATATATATATATATATATATATATATATATGCAATAAGATCACAGTAAACAGGTGATTTCAGAATATGCAAAACAACCACTCAGATATGTTGATGATATTTTGTGTCTTATGCCCAAAAATGTAGATATACACCATTTCCTTGGAAAATTAAATAGCTTAGCCCATTTTATAAACTTTACTGTTGAGTTTGAAGAAAATAACTCATTGCCTTTTCTAGATGTTTTAATTATTAAGGGTAATAATGAATTAAAATTTAAAATTTACAGAAAACCTACAAATAACTGTTCCTATGTCCACTATTATTCCTCGCATCAAGATAGAGTCAAACTGTCTGTTTTCTCATCAATGTTTTTGAGAGCTTTACGAATTTGTAGTCCTGAGTTCATAGATGAGGAAATATCAAAAAATTATGAAATAGGTAATGATTTAAAATACCCAAGAAATGTAATTGATAAATCTTTTAAAATTGCTAGAAATACTTTTTACAATCCAAAAAGGGACAACCAGCCTTATTCAACTAAAAATATGTTGGTTCTCCCTTACCATGAAAACTTGGTTGATATGCCTTCTCTTCTTAAGACTTTTAATATTAAAGTTGTATTCAAAAATCTTGATACAGTAAAAAACTTTTGATAAAGAATTCCCCCCAAAATGCTGATGGATGTGTCTATAAGATTCCTTGTAAAATTTGCGATAAAGTTTATTACGGTCAAACTGGTAAAAATCTCGAACTAAGATTAAAACAACATAAATATAGCATTAGAACTGGACAAGATTCCAATGCTCTATTTATTCATGTAAGAGATTTTAACCATCCAATTGATTTTCAAAAAGTTGAGAAAGTAGTATCAAGCAAGTCCATGGTCGACAGGAATATAATTGAATCTTGTTTCATAAAAAGCAGTTTTGACAATAATATGAATATTTCCTTTGGTTTATATAAATTAGATCCATTTATAATTAATAGAATTTGGGAAGAATTTAATACACTGGACAAATAATAATTTTTAAATTTTCTTGGGTAGAATAGTTTGTGGGTGAGTTGTGCAAAGGACCTATCCAAGTTGGGTCGGCACGCGTCAGGTGTTTAACCGTTGTGGGATCTGATAGTGAGGTGCTGGCCAGACCCCTTATATAGCTTCCTTGGATGCTTTACTTTCATAGTTCCTTGATAATGTGAGTAGTCGCGAAAGCGCTTGGAATTTCTCTATTCTTTCAGAGTGGTTGTTTTGCATATATATATATATATAGATATATATATATATATATATATATATATATATATATATATATATATATATATATATATATATATATATATATATATATATATATATATATATATATATATATATATATATATATATATGTAGAATAGATGCGAAGAATAATAGTGGACATAGGAACAGTTATTTGTAGGTTTTCTGTAAATTTTAAATTTGAATTCATTATTACCCTTAATAATTAAAACATCTAGAAAAGGTAATGAGTTATTTTCTTCAAACTCAACAGTAAAGTTTATGGAATGGGCTAAGCTATTTAATTTTCCAAGGAAATGGTGTATATCTGCATTTTTGGGCATAAGACACAAAATATCATCAACATATCTGAACCATTTAGCTCTATTAGGGAGGATTGTGTTAAGCAATCTTGTTTCAAAAAATTCCATGTATAGGTTACTAAGAACAGGTGAAAGAGGATTTTCCATTGCCATACCAAACTTCTGAGTGTAAAACTTATCATTAAATACAAATTTTGCATCAACAATGCAAAGTTTAATAAGTTTAATGATAGTAGGAACTGGCAATGGTAAATCATAGTTAACGAGTTCTTCAGATAAGAAACTTAATAAATCATCAACAGGAACTTTCGTAAACAAGGAAGTAACATCAAAACTAACCATGTTAAAATCTTGTTTCATAAAAATCAGTTTTGACAATAATGTGAATATTTCCTTTGGTTTATATAAATTAGATCCATTTATAATTAATAGAGTTTGGGAAGAGTTTAATAATACACTGGACAAATAATAATTTTAAAAAATTTCTTGGGTAGAATAGTTTGTTGGTGGTTGTGCAAAGGACCTTTCCAGTTGGGCCGGCGCGCGTCAGGTGTTTAACCGTTGTGGGATCTGATAGTGAGGTGTTGGCCAGACTCCCTAATATACCTTCCTTGGATGCTTTACTTTCATAGTTCCTTGATAATGTGAGTAGTCACGAAAGCGCTTGGAATTTCTCTATTCTTTCAGAGCGGTTGTTTTGCATATTCTGAAATCACCTGTTTACTGTGATCTTATTGCGTATATATATATATATATATATATATATATATATATATATATATATATATATATATATATATATATATATATATATATATATATATATATATAAATATATATATATATATATATATATATATATATATATATATATATATATATATATATATATATATATATATATATATATATATATATATATATATATATATATATATATATATATATATATATATATATACACTAGAGCTGAAGGCAGGTTCTTGAGAAACTCTACGACTGTAATAATTTCTTGTTAAAACTATTCGGTGTTTCCTGTGAGTCAGTCCGTGATCCAAATCTCAAGTTTATCTCGTGCTCGATGAAGCATTAATTCTCTCAATAATTTTCCATGGGTTCCTTTAATTAGACACTAGTGCAATTTGTTTCATATTGAGAATAAAAATGCCAAGAGCCGCACTTTATGTACCATCCTTGTAGGTATATTCTGCCAGTGGTACTTTGTCGAGGTATACTTTTCCTGCGAGGTATATTACTGGTATTTTTTTTTTTGTAAGTATAACAAGGGAATTCCTGAAAATTTGTCTGATTGAATCTTTGATCTCGAATCCTATGTTTTTTTTTTTTGGTTATTAAATCAATGTGTCGGTGTTATTTTTCGATTTTGACCCTAATTATAGATTCCATTAGTACTCCGCTAGCACTCCATTAGTACTCCGTTAGTACTCCATTAGTACTCCATTAGTTAGAAGCACTTAAAGCGTATTCACATTAGTATGAAGAATTAGACACATGTGCAGCATCTACGTATCTTTGTTTGTAGACGTTTCGCCATCCAGTGGCTTTATCAGTATAAATTGAAGAACATAATCGGAAGTCTGTAGTGTCTTGGAGTGTGTGTGTGTGTGAGTGTGTGTGTGTGTGTGTGTGTGTGTGTGTGTGTGTGTGTGTGTGTGTGTGTGTGTGTGTGTGTGTGTGTGTGTGTGTGTGTGTGTGTGTATGTGTGTGTGATTCTCACGTAGCTTTGTTAATTTGAATATCCAGTGTGAATTCTAATTACTCCATGTGACCGGTGGGAGCTTCTGTTGTCGCATTATGTGTTCCTCTCATTTTTAAACAACAACAACAACAACAACAACAACAACAACAACAACAACAACAACAACAACAATAACAATAATAATAATAATAATAATAATAATAATAATAATAATAATAATATTAGTTGATAAATTAGACACATGTGCAACTCTTGGGTATCTTTATTGAGGAAACGTTTCGCCACACAGTGGCTTCATCAGTCCATACATAGGAGAAACTTGAAGAACAGGAGGAGAATGAGGTAATCAGTCCCTCAACCTTGAGTCGATGTGTTCAGTCCATCAATCTTGAGTAGAATACGGCAGATGAGCGGAGAAGCAGCTTATAAACCGTATGGCAGGAGAGGTGTAGCAGTCATAGGTAGTGTCACATTTGTTCAATGTGGAAGTAGGTTGTGCCCAAGAATTAGGCAAGCGAAGAATTTCTAAGTATTAAGATCCCAAGAAGTTGCAGTGTCTGACAGGTTTGTAGATGAATGGTTCGGTTTCCTCAATAAAGATACCCAAGAGTTGCACATGTGTCTAATTTATCAACATGTCGGTTCTCTGAACCATTCATCTACAAACCTGTCAGACACTGCAACTTCTTGGGATCTTAATACTTAGGAATTCTTCGCTTGCCTAATTCTTGGGCACAACCTACTTCCACATTGAACAAATGTGACACTACCTATGACTGCTACACCTCTCCTGCCATACGGTTTATAAGCTGCTTCTCCGCTCATCTGCCGTATTCTACTCAAGATTGATGGACTGAACACATCGACTCAAGGTTGAGGGACTGATTACCTCATTCTCCTCCTGTTCTTCAAGTTTCTCCTATGTATGGACTGATGAAGCCACTGTGTGGCGAAACGTTTCCTCAATAAAGATACCCAAGAGTTGCACATGTGTCTAATTTATCAACATGTCGGTTCTCTGAACCATTCATCTACAAACCTGTCAGACACTGCAACTTCTTGGGATCTTAATACTTAGGAATTCTTCGCTTGCCTAATTCTTGGGCACAACCTACTTCCACATTGAACAAATGTGACACTACCTATGACTGCTACACCTCTCCTGCCATACGGTTTATAAGCTGCTTCTCCGCTCATCTGCCGTATTCTACTCAAGATTGATGGACTGAACACATCGACTCAAGGTTGAGGGACTGATTACCTCATTCTCCTCCTGTTCTTCAAGTTTCTCCTATGTATGGACTGATGAAGCCACTGTGTGGCGAAACGTTTCCTCAATAAAGATACCCAAGAGTTGCACATGTGTCTAATTTATCAACATGTCGGTTCTCTGAACCATTCATCTACAAATAATATTAGTAATGTTTCCACCCGTACCGGGGACTGAACCGCGAAACTCAGTGTGTGAACTGAATGCACTAGCAATCGAACTGCCGAACGACCAGTAATCCAATTAACACTCTTATTATATGTATGTATTAAGAATAGAAAGGCATAAAGCCGTGGCTGTAACACTACACAAATAACCCGCACATAACAGACTAAAGTTCATGACAACGTTTCAGTTCAACTTGGACCAGTAACTAGTCACAGTTAACACCTTTCAGCGTCAACATCTTCGTAGCATCACTTTGGGTATTAAAAAGTCTGGTAGTCGTTTTAAAGCACACAAGCGGTCCCGCTTATACAGCAGGTTAGGTTTCGGGCCACTGCTGTGAAGGCAAAAATGACTGTAAAGTGAAAGTCTTCTTTTTTTACTTTCGAATGCATATAAAAGCCTGATAACGTGTTTACACATATTAAGTGAGCAATATAGCTAGGCCTAAAATATGCGCATACAGTACACACGTTACTAACCTCAAAATAATTTCGTACTTAGATTATAGTGACTGGTGAATATATTTATTGTAGGAAGTCTGAATAAATGAAGAATGGGTATAATTGAAAACCGCTGTATTAGCGAATCGCTGTAAAGAGAAGTGCTGTAAAGCGAGGCCCTCCTGTATTAAACTATTTTTACAGTTAGTTAACATATCTAACACTTGGCAAGAGTTTATGAGATCAGTGTCCAGGGTAAGGACATACGCAACAAATATTCATCACATGTTGGAGTCTGCAGCAAGAAGAGTTATAAAATAGTCCTGGGCCATGCTGGTCAGTTTATTTGATTCTTGGTCCTCTGATGGAGTGTTGTAAATAACACTGGTGTTACTGAACTCCCGGACTATTTTGCATCGTTGTTGGTGCATATCTGCTGGAAGCTTTGCGACCATACTTCCTAAACTGTCAGAAATGTGCTAAACGGGTAAGTTCAGAGATCTGCTCAATGCTATACAATCAAATCTTAGACATCTGGTGGATGCTGTACAACGTAAACTCAGAGATCTGCTGGGAAATATACAACCGAACTTCAGAGTTATGCTGGTAGCTATGCAACCAGACCCCAGAAGTCCTCTGGAAGATGTACATTCACATTGAAAGAATTGAATTCAGGATACAATACTCTAGTTTTCCAGACTCAGTTTTGGCGACCTGAAAACGGGTCCAAATTTTATTCTGTTATCGTTGTGTTGGATTTCAAAATACAGACATTCGTACAAATATGCATCTTGTTTTTATCTGAAACCTATGTGTGTGTGTGTTTGTTTGTGTGTTTGTGTTTGTGTATGTGTGTGTGTGTGTGTGTGTGTGTGTGTGTGTGTGTGTGTGTGTGTGTGTGTGTGTGTGTGTGTGTGTGTGTGTGTGTGTGTGTGTGTGTGTGTGTGTGTGTATGTGTGTTATCACTTTGCCATATTATTTTATGAGTACGATGCGTATTGAGGATATTACAGTTGGTTAGGCAGATATTACAGCCAGATATGTATTTAATGCCACCATTATTGATTTGTTACAACTGGATATGGAAATAATATTGCCAGATATAGAAATATCACACCCAAGTATTGAAATATTATAGCCAGATATGGATATATTAAAGCCACATTTGGAAATATTACAACCGGATGAACTTTTTTTTATCAAGTTAGTAAAACAAACTTATTGTTTTAAGTTAACTCTGATCCATGGATCAGGAATCTGAACTTCTTTTAATAACGGATTTTTTTTATCTTACTCTCAATAATTTGTTGGGTTAGAGAGTCCTGGAATTTTCGTTTACCATAAGGCGATCTAAAACAACATGGGTTCGATCCCCCGGCTAGTTGCAGTGTTGTTATTGATTAAATACCACTCGTTGCTGGTTACAGTATTATATATCCTGCTTATGGAGGCTAGTACATCAAACGGGGAGTAGAATGAAATTAACTCTGAGGCAATCACACCATCGTATGTCCTCGGATCATGGCACTACACCTAGCCCTGCTGGGTGTGTGATTCTTGTAGGACTGTATGGTCCCGTGGATTACAGAATCGTGGAATTTTCGCTCACCGTGAGGCGGGCTAAAACAACACGGGTTCAATCCCCCCGGTTAGTCGCAGTGTTGTTTTTATATATATATATATATATATATATATATATATATATATATATATATATATATATATATATATATATATATATATATATATATATATATATATATATATATATATATATGGGCTCTCCCGTAGCAGCATCCAGCAGTAGTTGGCCATAAATCTGACCGTCAGATTTCCCCTAATATCTCTTCCTCGTGTTGGCTTCGCCTCGGTGAAATCGCTTACCGTGGAGGAAGAGAAAAAGGGGGTCTATTTCAAAGAGCTGATTTAAATTCTGCATCTTAAAATTAGTTTGGAAAACTGTTTATAGCTGGTTGCTAATTGTCAAAGGTACTTGTCGATAAGCACTTGGTCTATTGTGTTGGTTGGCCAGTGTAATTTAGTGAGAGAGAGAGAGAGAGAGAGAGAGAGAGAGAGAGAGAGAGAGAGAGAGAGAGAGAGAGAGAGAGAGAGAGAGAGAGAGAGAGAGAGAGAGAGAGAGAGAGAGAGAGAGAGAGAGAGAGAGAGAGAGAGAAAGAGTGAGAGAGATAGAACAAGAGAGAGAGAGGTGGGGTCCAAGAGAAGGAATAGAAAACGGACGCCTGCTTTTTCACCGCCATCTATTGAGTAGCGGGCACACTAGTGGTCGCCTGGACACGCCTCCTGGCCGACTTGGGTCTCAGTCCCTCTCCAGCACTGGAAGGGGTAGTTGTATCTTTCCTCCCTGAACTTATTCCCATTTTGAAGGATCATTTTTTTTTTATTTTTTTTTACTTTTTCCTGTTCGTCAATTCCTCAAACGTTTCCTATTTTCCTCTAAATCACATTTTCTTCATTCAAAGTTAGCTTAGATTACCTTAACCTGATAGTCCTAGCATCAGAAAAAAAATAATCTCTCGCTAGTCTCACACCATGCAGCGTCAGATTAGTTAAAATTACTTTTTTCTAAGATCGTGGAATTGGAAAACCTTCTACTCAGACTTTCTTGTTTTGGGAGTTGATGGTGGAGTGGTTTACGGTATCTTAATTATAATGTTTCTGCCTGGTCGGGAGGACAGGATCACCGGTTCGAGTCCAGCTCATGTCAACGTTGAGATACAAATTTATTTGTATGCATATATGTCTGTACGTATGTATAATGTACGTATGCATCTATGTACGTATGTATATATGTGTATGAATGTACGTATGTATGTACGTACGTTTTTATGTATGTATGCATGTAGGTATGTACGTATGCATATATGTACGTATGTATATATGTATGTATATATATGTATGAATGTACGTATGCATGTACATACTTTTTATGTATGTATGCATGTAGGTATGCACGTACGCATGTATGTATGTACGTACGTTTGCATGTATGTATGCATATTTATATGTATGCATGTGTATGAATGTATGCATGTATATGTATGCGTGTGTATGCACGTATGTACGTATTTATGTATTTACATATGCACGTATGTACGTATGTATGTATGCGCAACACCAACGCAAGAAAACAGACGATATCACAACAAGAAATACAAGTCCTGAAGTCTCACATTATCATGGGGTCGTAAAAAGTACATACATATGTGTATATAAGCATGTATGTATGGAGGTACTCATGCGTGTGTGTATGTAAACCGAGCGTGTACATCAGTATATTAAGCCGTATTCTCCAATGGAGGTCTATTATGACTGGAAAACTGGCAGACCTGAGCTTCTGATGATGACTTGATAACCTCTCAGGGCATAATTAAACACACACACACACACACACTACAAGTGCACTCTGTCAATACCAATTATCCGACTCGACGGCGCGTCGCAGGTATCTGCAAACCGGAAGCCTGCCGTAGGTGAGCTTCAGTTACCATAATAATAATAATAATAATAATAATAATAATAATAATAATAATAATAATAATAATAATAATAATAATAATAATAATAATAATAATAATAATTAATACTACTATTGATAATATTAGTTCTAGTACTACTACTACTACTACTACTACTATTACGACTAGTACTACTACTACTCCTACTACTACTACTACTACTATTATTACTACTAGTACTACTGCTACAACTGTTACTACTATTACTACTATTACTACTACTATTACTACTACTACTACTACTACTACTACTACTACTACTACTACTACCACCACCACCACTACTATTAATAATATTTAAAATAAAATACTACTACTACTACTATTACCATTACTACTACTGCTATTACTACTACTACTACTACTACTACTACTACTACTACTACTACTAATAATAATAATAATAATAATAATAATAATAATCTTTAGTTGTACAAGTACATGATACAACTTATACAGATCATAGCTGACATCAGTGACATACTATATAGGAAACCCTTGGTTATGCAGAGCATTTCTGGTAACTTAGGTTAATCTTGCCAGCCAGGAGGCGACCCACACCAGTCGGCAAACACCCAGGTACCTACTTACTGCTAAGTGAACAGAGACAGAAGACGTCCAGGAATCGATCCCGGACGTCTCAGTATGTAAGATGAGAGCGCTGGAACATCCGACATACCTTTAAGACAGCAATAGTTCAGGATCGATTTGAAATTGATCTAATGAGACATCCTCGAGAACTATCAGCTCTCAAATCCGCTCTTATTTCGAGAAATACTCTAATCAAGAGAGAGGGAGAGAGGGGAAGAGGTGTTTTTGAGGCTAGTAAAGAGCTCTTGATTGAAGGAATTTGAGTTTTTTCCAATTAAATGGAACAAATTTGATTCTCTTCATCTCCCATGAATATAATAATGATAATAATAATAATAATGATAATAATAATATTAATAACAAGAACAACAATCATAATAATAATAAAAATAAATAGCAACAACTAAACAATAATAATAACAACAACAACAACAACAACAACAACAACAACAACAACAACAACAATAACAAGAACAACAACAACAACAACAATAATAATAATAATAATAATAATAATAATAATAATAATAATAAAATAATGTAAACAGTAATAATCTGAAACGAAACACATCGTAGCATCAGGTAGGGTAGGCTCCAAAACCTGGTGGTCCCTGGTCAAGGACAGACAAGGTTATCTGAGTGATGAACTCATTCCACCTCTAAATCGACAGGATGGGACCACCTCTACTAGTAGTCAACAGAAGGCGGACCTCTTTGCTGAACACTTTGCTACCAAAATGCAAGTTCCTGATCCAGCAAGGGACCCTCCTAGGCTAGCTGCAAGAACTGTGTCAAAACTGTCAGTGGAGACAATAAGGCAGGAGGAGGTGCATTTCCTCCTTAAATCGCTTGACCAAGAAAAGGTTGTGGGCCCTGAAAAGTTGAGCCCAAGATTGACGATAAGATGTGCAGACCAGCTAGCAGCACCTCTAACTCGCATCTTTCAGCACTGCCTAGTACAGTGTAAATGGCCCTCTCTATGGAAAGAGGCAAATGTAGTCCCTGTTCACAAAAAGAAGAGCAGAGCAGAAATCAGCAACTACAGACCAGTGTCACTCCTGTCAATCACTAGTAAGATCCTCGAGACAATAATCTCAAGACAAATGACAGTTTTTGATTACCACTCACTACTTTGTGATCGTCAATATGACTTCAGGAAAGGTTTTTCTGCTGCTGATCTGTTGTTAAACCTCTCCACTAAGTGGCACCAGTCACTGGATGAATCTAAAGTCAGCTGTGTGGTAGCACTGGACATTGCTGGCGCTTTCGACCGGGTGTAGCACCAGGGCCTCTTAGCAAAACTTCAAGCACTGGGAATTGCAGGCTCTACGCTATGTCTCCTCAGTGATAACCTTCATGGTAGATCTCTAAGTCTACTTCAACGACCATTTTCATCTCATCCCAGAATCACATACATATGCAGACGATTGCACACTGACATTCACTTATCCAAGAGAAGAAATCCCAGCTGCTGTAAGCTACATCAATCACCAGCTAAGAGCTATATCAGCTTGGGGAAATAAATGACAAGTAACATTTGCACCTGAAAAAACGCAAATGATGATGGTCTCTTGGCACCATGATGGTAATGCTGGTGCAGTCGTAAGGATGAATGGGAGGGTGTTGGCACCTGGAGAAGAAGTTGATATCCTTGGGGTGAAATTTGACTCCAAACTAACCATGAAGAACCATATTGTAAATCTTGCAAACAAGGCAGCCAGAAGCTTACAGCACTTCGCCGTATCTCGCATCTACTTGACAGTAGGGGTTGCAAGATTCTGTACGAGGCACAAGTACGCTCACACCTTGAGTATGCTCCACTTTCTTGGTTTGCCTGCCCCCCCCCCCTTCTCATCTGCGACTGCTTGACAGAGTAGAGAATAGAGCAAGACGTCTCATCTCTCGCCTGGACCCATCCTGGATAGATCTGTCATTTCACCAGAGCCTTCAACACAGGAGGGATGTGGGTGGCCTTACTGTTATGTACAAGGCCAATATTGTCAAAATACCACACTTGGATCCACTTCGAGGACAGCGTGAAACAAGCTTTTATGCCACAAGACGGGCAGAAAGCAGCAACTTCACTCTGGCTGTACCCTTCTCCAGAACTTCACTCCATCTGAGATCATATATACCCAGGATGACTCGAGTATGGAACACATTCGTACAGCATAATGATGTCAACGAGATAAAGTCAGTTGATCAAATGAAAATGCTGGCCCACAGATGGCTCCAAATTCATCCTGTTCCCTACTTGTATGTCTCATAACAATAAAAATGCTTTCAAATGAGCTGATGTAGGTAACAGCTCTTAGCTTGCCAATAAAGCTAGGGATCCTTAACCTTGTCAAAAAAAAAGAGAGACAAAAAAAGAGAGAGACAGAGAGAGAGAGAGAGAGAGAGAGAGAGAGACAGACAGAGAGACAGACAGACAGAGAGACAGACAGACAGAGAGACAGAGACAGAGAGACAGAGACAGAGAGACAGACAGACAGACAGAGAGAGAGAGAGAGAGAGACAGAGACAGAGACAGAGAGACAGAGACAGAGAGAGAGAGAGAGAGAGAGAGAGAGAGAGAGATTGTCGTGGACCTGAGCATTCGAAACAGGGAAAAGGGAAGTGGACAGGAAGGAGGAAGAGAATGAGGAAAGGAAGGAGGAAGGGAAGGAGGAAGGGAAGGAGGAAGGGAAGAAGGAAGGGAAGGTGATGTTATAGGAAAAGGGAAGGAGTAATTTAAGGAAAGGGGGTTTGGAAAGTGAATAGGATTAAGGGAAACATTCTTATATATTTATTTTCCCTTGCTACAAAAAATACAAACACACTCACATACACACACACACACACACACACACACACACACACACACACACACACACACACACACACACACACACACACACTCACACACACACAGTGAAGAGGCGACCAGTGAAGAGGCGGGGCCAGGAGCTAGGACTCGACCCCTGCAACCTCAACTAGGTGAGTACAACTAGGTGAGTACACACACACACACACACACACACACACACACACACACACACACACACACACACACATGTGCTAGGGAATTTTGGTCATTGCTATCTACTGAATATAATTTATTAGCTAATCACTATCTTACTAAACGCAAAAATGATCTCTCTCGCTGCTCCAATGCAGAAAATTAGAGCACTCATCAAACTGAATTGTTTGCTATATCTTGCACTCAACTGCATCCATGTACCTAAATTATTTATTTTAATAGTAATTGATTCCCCAAGTGCTCTTAATTCCTTTAGTGCCAATAGCAAGATTCCCGTGTCAGACAGCAGTGACAGGTGTGGCAGAACAGTTGTCAATGGGGGTCAAAGTACACTTATTTTTCATTTTCTCTCATATTAGCTATCAGATGCATGATAGAAGAGAATACATTACAACTTTGTATTGTCAACTAGTAGTTTCAGAACAAGAATTCAAAATGAACTTGAACTAAACTCTATTAACTAGAGAAGAAGGGCTATCGACATCACTGAATCCACGTGTCATCATTCTATCATGCAAGTGGAGTCATGTATCTCTGATACAGCCATCAAAATAGGCAGACTCGAGGATGTCACGGCTGCCCGGCTACAGCCGGGCTACAGGTACCTCATCAGCTTCACCAGCTGATGTTGACTTAACCAGGTGTAAACTTTGCCAGAGGAAATATTGTTGCCCTCTGTGTAATTATGTGCTGGAACGCAGCTAAATTTATTAATTCAGAGAAATCTAATACACAAATGTTCACGAGAAATGAACATATTTTATTTAAACTGGTATTCTGGAAAAAAAAATACCCAAACACTGTCGATTTTGAAAAGTTATTCCCACCTCCATCTGCCTAAATTCATAGCTATCTTGCTGAACATTAGTCATTGTAAATAACTCAAAATCAAATATAAAACTATAATGAAATGTTTTTTTTTTGACTGAATTCATTACTGTTGAAACTCGTAAATGCTTCTTTGTGGTCAGTAAATAGGTCACTTCCACTGAAACTTGCTGAGTCATTACAAATATTTTGGCCCAGTCCCTGTATTCAATTTGATGCTTCTGTAATTCTTTCACTATTGTGAGGCCTCGTCACTGACCAGGCCGAGGGGGCGTTGGCCCCCAAAACCCTCTCCAGGTATACTCAAGGTATAGCGGACAGAATGCACGTAGGATGTGTCGTAAAGATGTTAAACATTCTCTCTCTCTCTCTCTCTCTCTCGCTCTCTCTCTCTCTCTCTCTCTTTAGTTTCTTTGAAGTTACCAAATCCTTCATTTTTTCCTTCCATGTCATCCCCTCCTTCGCAGACGTCTTTATTCTCGTCTCTGTGTTCCTCATCATTCCATTTACACACTATCATCGTGTTTACGTCTTAATTCCATAAACATCAAAAGCTTTCCTTTCCTTCTTAAACATCCTTCATTCCCTTTCTCCACTTCTTACTTCCATGCCACTCCCCTGTATTCTCCTCGTCTTCGTCACTCCTCCTTCCCTCGCTTTTCCATCCTTATTTCCCCCACCCCTTCTTGTCCAGTCTTCCCTCACCCTTCTTCAACTTTCTCTCTTCCCTTTCCTCCCTGATCTTCCCTTTTTCCCTCTTTCCTCTAGGTCCCCCTTAGGGGGTCACAGCCTCAGGGGGACATTAGCAGTAAAGTGAGAAAATTGCCTCAAAGGGCTTCCAGGGAGCGAGCGAGAGAGAGAGAGGGAGAGAGCGAGCGAGCGCGCGAGCGAGCGAGAGAGAGAGAGAGAGAGAGAGAGAGAGAGAGAGAGAGAGAGAGAGAGAGAGAGAGAGAGAGAGAGAGAGAGAGAGAGAGAGATAGAGAGAGAGAGAGAGAGAGAGAGAGAGAGAGAGAGAGAGAGAGAAAGTGAGAGGTTGAGATTGATTAAGAGAGCATAATTGATCAGAGCGTCAAACAGAGCCTCTAATAAATGCTCTTATTAACCAGATTGTTAGTTTCTATAACAAGAAGTTAAAACCAGAAAAATTAATTCACTTTATTAATGCTAAAATCTTTTTTTTTCTTTATCATTAAAACATTTTATATCAGATATAATTTACTGGGTTTGCCCACTTTTATATATATATATATATATATTTTTAATTTGGTCTTGTAACAAAAATTATTATCGAAGAAGAATTTAGATAAAATATTTACTATTTACAACTTAATAAAACTATTTTGCCAATATGTATTTTTTTATGAAATTTATGTAATTTTGCCTTGTGCAATTTTCTAATATATATATATATATATATATATATATATATATATATATATATATATATATATATATATATATATATATATATATATATATATATATATATTAGAAAGAGAGAGAAAACCATCTTTATCCTTCAATTCTTCGAGTGTTAATAATAAATAATAATTTCCCTTCAGTGTACAGTGCACATTTGCTTCGGAAGAATATTCCTGAAATTCTGAACTCTGTCATTAAACAGAAAACAGCTTACATGAATATTTTGTAATATAAGTGCGGACTAAATACTTTCAGGACATATTCCACGTCTATTTTTCCTTTCTGAAAGTTTGAAATCATTCCGTTTTATATTTTTGTTATAGATGTCTTGTTGCAGTTGTCTTTGCCATAATTTTGGCTATTATTATAAATATTGTAATTATTAATATTATCGTTATTTTTATAATTAGCTAAAATATAAAGGTTTGCCTCATGGTTAAATGTCATTCATATATGAAGAAGAATCTATGCACTGAATTCCAAATATATGGCTCCTAAATACGTCATATAAGGCATAATAATTTAAGCAGTCTATGCTGAGAGCAGCAGAGAGAGAGAAAAACACAGAAAAACAGCGAAACCTACAAGAAGTTAGATGACATTATTTGTATAATATTAAAAATACACAGTTTAAAGGCTGGGAATTATTACCCTACCTCAAATCGTTCTAAACTTCAGCCATATTTCCTTCCCACTTACTCTTAGGCGAACTGGAACAACAGATGTTAGGAGAATTGCCCAATGTCTCCATGCTCGGGATAATACCTACAGTGGATGAGCAACACCCAGGTACCTATTAGTGCTAGGTGATTAGAGGTAGACGCTACCTTAGTAGTGCAGGCCGTGTGTTGTGGGTAATTTATTTGTACAATATGGTGTATGTAAGTGAAGAACGGTGTGTAGGGTTGCTAGGCTTGTTGGTCTTGTTTTACTCACTAATACCCTGGTAGAAATGGAATGGCTGTGCCACATGAGTCAGGTTCCTAAACACTATGGTGAATAACGATTAAGACACATGTGCAACAGTTAGGAAACTTTATCGTTAACACGTTTCACCTACACAGCAGGCAACAGTTACCCAGCTGTTGAACATGTGTCGTAATCATAAACTTGTAGGTAGTTTAAAACATTTACAACATAACCAGGTGACGTGGTGCTTTTAGCTTCACTTCTGATAATTTCATCTTTTACTGTGTGACCTGGACAAGGAACGAGCACTACTCCATCTTCTGATAATTTCATCTTTACTGTGCGACCTGGACAAGGAACGAGCACTACTCCATCTTCTGATAATTTCATCTTTTACTGTGCGACCTGGACAAGGAACGAGCACTACTCCATCTTCTGATAATTTCATCTTTTACTGTGCGACCTGCACTACTCCATCTTCTGACTGTGTTGGACAAGGAACGAGCACTACTCCATCTTCTGATAATTTCATCTTTTACTGTGCGACTTGGACAAGGAACGAGCACATCCATCTTTACTGTGTGACCTGGACAAGGAACGAGCACTACTCCATCTTCTGACTGTGTCTGGACAAGGAACGAGCACTACTCCATCTTCTGATCTGATTCGTGAGTTAAACTCTGAGATATCATTTTTATCGGGTTGCTTCTGGCCCGTATTTAACTCTCTTAATCATAGTCTCGTGTTTACCTGTACCTACTTCACATTGTTTGAGCTGACGAAGACATGAATTCGTCCATTCATTTTCAAGCTTTCTACCCTGACATATATTGTATTTTTTCAAGAAACTTGTTCTTCCTTACCCCGGCGCACAAGATTTGGCTTTAGTCAACCATGCAAAAGGAATTAAGGATGTGGTATATTTGACTCGCGAAATCGTATTAACACGATTGTAATCAAATCACGGACCGGGTGGGATTTGAAACATAACACGTAAAAAGTGACGAACTCTGACACACCTAAATTTTCAAATCTCATTTGAAATTAGCAGTAATAGAATTAATTAATATATTATTTACTGTTTGTAGTAAATCACTTTTTAAACATCATCTATTGTAAGTAATTGCCTTCTGGTGATCATATCAACACTGTAAAGTTAACTGGTCCATTGAAATGGGACCAACGATCATACTGGTGACCACAATGAAGGATACGTTATAGAGCCTGTTTCTATTGGGACATTGTTCCGCTGTATTCGAACTTTATCTAAAATGGTAACAGAGCGAAACATTGCGAAAGTAAAAATGTGTTCCAGAGCAACAACGTGTCGTTTTCCTCTGAACAAATGAGAAGTCTGGCCCATTGAGAGGGAGGGGAAGGAGTGGTTTATGATAAGGGATATATGCAGATGTAGCACATATGAGACAGCATCCCTCTCTCTTCCTTTTCTCTTCCGTACCTCTTTCTCCTTTCCCGTTCACCACCTTACCCTTCCAGCTCTTCACCTCCCTCTTTTCATTTCAAATCTTTCCCCCCCCCCTTGTCCTCTACCACTTTCTCTCCTTCTAACCCTTTCTTCTCTTTCCTCTTCATCCCCTTCCGCCTCCCTCCACAAGAAACATTTCCTTGCCTTCACTGTCTCTTCTACTTTCTCCAGACGTCAGAACAGAGCAAGTCAACGACCTATTCTTGCTGTTATTATCTGTAGGAAACGTAAAGTCAGGAGCTAAAAATTGTTTTCTCGACGATGTGTTCCTTAAAGATCTTTCCTGAGGAAGTGTGTCTTAAACTTTGTCACGAGGTAGTGTATTTTTGAAGTGTTTGTCAAGAAAGTGCATGTTTATGACGTGTTTCTTCAGGAAGTCTATCTGAAGGAAGTGTGTACTGAGAAAATGTATCCCGAAAAAGTGTTTTACAAGGAAGTACATCGAACAAACTTAACAAGTTAGTAAAACTAATAACTTAATAATAATGACACACTTAACTTGGCCACAGAGTTACTCCTGAGAACTTGGCAATAGTGACACATTTAACTTTGCAACAGTGACACAGTTAACTTGGCAACAGTGGCATAGTTAACTTGGCAACAGTGGCACACTTAACTTGGCAACAGTGGCACAGTTAACTTGGCAACAGTGGCACAGTTAACTTGGCAACAGTGGCACAGTTAACTTGGCAATAGTGACACAGTTAACTTGGCAACAGTGGCACAGTTTACTTGGCAACAGTGGCACAGTTAACTTGGCAACAGTGGCACAGTTAACTTGGGAACAGTGGCACAGTTAACTTGGCAACAGTGGCACAGTTAACTTGGCAACAGTGGCACAGTTAACTTGGCAACAGTGACACAGTTAACTTGGCAACAGTGGCACAGTTAACTTGGCAACAGTGGCACAGTTAACTTGGCAACAGTGGCACAGTTAACTTGGCAACAGTGGCACAGTTAACTTGGCAACAGTGGCACAGTTAACTTGGCAACAGTGGTACAGTTAACTTGGCAACAGTGGCACAGTTAACTTGGCAACAGTGGCACAGTTAACTTGGCAACAGTGGCACAGTTAACTTGGCAACAGTGGCACAGTTAACTTGGCAACAGTGGCACAGTTAACTTGGCAACAGTGGCACAGTTAACTTGGCAACAGTGGCACAGTTAACTTGGCAACAGTGGCACAGTTAACTTGGCAACAGTGGCACAGTTAACTTGGCAACAGTGGCACAGTTAACTTGGCAACAGTGACACAGTTAACTTGGCAACAGTGGCACAGTTAACTTGGCAACAGTGGCACAGTTAACTTGGCAACAGTGGCACAGTTAACTTGGCAACAGTGGCACAGTTAACTTGGCAACAGTGGCACAGTTAACTTGGCAACAGTGACACAGGTAACTTGGCAACAGTGGCACAGTTAACTTGGCAACAGTGGCACAGTTAACTTGGCAACAGTGGCACAGTTAACTTGGCAACAGTGGCACAGTTAACTTGGCAACAGTGACACAGTTAACTTGGCAACAGTGGCACAGTTAACTTGGCAACAGTGGTACAGTTAACTTGGCAACAGTGGCACAGTTAACTTGGCAAGACTGACAAAATTCGAACTCAAATTATTTGATATTTGTTGTAAATAACAGTGATGAGCTTGTATCGATTATTTGTTGTGGTGTGTGTGTGTGTGTGTGTGTGTGTGTGTGGTGGAGCAATTATATCCTCACCATCAATTATCATGAATAATTACCCTTCCCTGATCGATGTCTGATGATAATTTATACCACAACTGATGATATACTGTGCTCCCGTGCACTGTTCTGATGCTCAACAGCGTATTTATGCAGTGCGTCTTATTTCACTATGTCTACCAGCACTACGCAACACTGGGTATAGTGCAGCTACCAGCCACTACCACTACACCTTCACCACTTGCAGTTCGCTTACCCACCAATCATAACTATTATTTGGTGTAATAGATTCAACGCTATTCAGCATCCTGTGGGATAGATTCAAAACTATTTAGGGTCTGTTTCAACAGAATAGTTTTTATTCAATGTATGTGTAATAGACTCTCGTCTATTCATTGTTTGGTGTAGATTTGTATATGTTCAGTGTCTGGTATAAGTGATTCGAGAAAAGCCTTAAAAAATCAGTATCTGCTTTGATACACGAGCCACTAACCCTTATATAATACGGTTCAAACGCCACTAACCCTTATATAATACGATACAAGAGCCACTAACCCTTATATAATACGATACAAGAGCCACTAACACTTATATAATACGATACAAGCGCCATTAACCCTTATATAATACGATATAAGCGCCACTAACCCTCATATAATAAGATACAGAGCCACTAGCCCTTATATAATACGATACAAGAGCCACTAACACTTATATAATATGATATAAGCGCCACTAACCCTTACATAATGCGATACAAGAGCCACTAACCCTTATATAATACGATACAAGCGCCACTAACACTTATATAATACGATACAAGCGCCACTAACACTTATATAATACGATACAAACGCCACTAACCCTTATATAATACGGTGCAAGCGCCACTAACCATTATATAATACAATACAAACGCCACTAACCCTTACATAATATAGCTCACGAGTCACTAACACGTTTCTCTCACGCAACATTACCGACTAACCGTATCCAGTCACATATGATGATACTCTCCTTTAACATATATGCGGACACACACGTGTCACAATCCATTATCTACTCGATCCAATAACTAGAAACTGATGGAATATATGACCTCAATAAAAGGTATCTCCAGTGACACATTCTCCAATAAACAGTATACATAAATATCAGAGGTAAGGGGGCGTACCGCTGACCGCTATGTGTCACGATACACGTGATGTGAAAGGCCACTTAATGATAGAGTTCTACTCTAGAGAGAGTGCCAGTCGGGGCAGGTTTTATCAATTGAAGTGAGAGGAATTCAAAGCTTCCGAGGTCATGTGTCCAGTGGCTGCCACATGATACAGCAGGGACTATTATATGTATTCTGTTTCCTTCACTGCCTGTGGAAAAAGGTAGCAATGAACGGAAAAGTTTTTCTCTAATGTACGTTGCTTTCGTTGTGTTTCTTCCCGTGGGTTTGGTGCCATTTTTGCATGATACATGCCACCGGCAGTATCTAGTGGGATACATGCCACCGGCAGTATCTAGTGGGATACATGCCACCGGCAGTATCTAGTGGGATACATGCCACCGGCAGTATCTAGTGGGATACCTGCCACCGGCAGTATCTAGTGGGATACCTGCCACCGGCAGTATCTAGTGGGATACCTGCCACCGGCAGTATCTAGTGGGATACATGCCACCGGCAGTATCTAGTGGGATACATGCCACCGGCAGTATCTAGTGGGATACAGTATCTAGTGGGATACACGCCACCGGCAGTATCTAGTGGGATACATGCCACCGGCAGTATCTAGTGGGATACATGCCACCGGCAGTATCTAGTGGGATACCTGCCACCGGCAGTATCGAGGGGGATACATGCAACCGGCAGTATCTAGTGGGATGCATGCAACCGGCGGGATCTAGTGGGATACCTGCAACCGGCAGTATCTAGTGGGATACATGCAACCGGCAGTATCTAGTGGGATACATGCCACCGGCAGTATCTAGTGGGATAAATGCAACCGGCAGTATCTAGTGGGTTGCATGCCACCGGCTGTATCTAGTGGGATATCAGTATCTAGTGGGATACATGCAACCGGCAGTATCTAGTGGGATACATGCAACCGGCAGTATCTAGTGGGATACATGCAACCGGCAGTATCTAGTGGGATACATGCAACCGGCAGTAACGAGTGGGATACATGCAACTGGCAGTATCTAGTGGGATACCTGCCACCGGCAGTATCTAGTGGGATACATGCAACCGGCAGTATCTAGTGGGATACATGCAACCGGCAGTATCTAGTGGGATACATGCAACCGGCAGTATCTAGTGGGATACACGCAACCGGCAGTATCTAGTGGGATACATGCCACCGGCAGTATCTAGTGGGATACATGCAACTGGCAGTATCTAGTGGGATACCTGCCACCGGCAGTATCTAGTGGGATACATGCAACCGGCAGTATCTAGTAGGATACATGCAACCGGCAGTGTCTAGTGGGATACATGCAACCGGCAGTATCTAGTGGGATGCATGCAACCGGCAGTATCTAGTGGGATACATGCAACCGGCAGTATCTAGTGGGATACATGCAACCGGCAGTATCTAGTGGGATACATGCAACTGGCAGTATCTAGTGGAATACATGCATCCGGCAGTATCTAGTGGGATACATACAGCCGGCAGTATCTAGTGGGATACATGCAACCGGCAGTATCTAGTGGGATACATGCAACCGGCAGTATCTAGTGGGATACATGCAACTGGCAGTATCTAGTGGGATACATGCAACTGGCAGTATCTAGTGGGATACATGCAACTGGCAGTATCTAGTGGGATACATGCAACCGGCAGTATCTAGTGGGTTGCATGTCACTGGCAGTATCTAGTGGGATACATGCAACCGGTAGTATCTAGTGGGTTGCATGCCACTGGCAGTATCTAGTGGGATACATGCAACCGGCAGTATCTAGTGGGATACATGCAACCGGTAGTATCTAGTGGGTTGCATGCCACTGGCAGTATCTAGTGGGATACCTGCCACTGGCAGTATCTAGTGGGATACATACCACTGGCAGTATCTAGTGAGATACATGCTAGTAGCAGTAACTAGTAGGACACATGCAACTGACAGTATCTAGTGGGATACATGACACTGACAGTATCCAGTGGGATACATGCCACTAGCAGTATCTAGTGGGATACATGCAACCGGCAGTATCTAGTGGGATACTTGCAACCGGTAATATCTAGTGGGTTGCATGCCAATGGCAGTATCTAGTGGGATTCATGCCACTGGCAGTATCCAGTGGGGTACGTGCCACTGGCAGTATCTAGTGGGATACATGCCACTAGCAGTATCTAGGTGGATACATGCCAATGGCAGTATCTAGTGGGATTTATGCCACTGGCAGTATCCAGTGGGGTATGTGCTACAGGCAATATCTACTGGGACACATGACACTGGCAGTATCTAGTGGGATACATACCACTGGCAGTATCTAGTGAGATACATGCTAGTAGCAGTAACTAGTAGGACACATGCCACTGGCAGTATCTAGTGGGATACATGCCACTGGCAGTATCTAGGTGGATACATGCCAATGGCAGTATCTAGTGGGATACCTGCCACTGGCAGTATCTAGTGGGATGCATGCCACTTGCAGCATCTAGTGGGATACATACCACTGGCACTATATAATGGGATACATGCCACTGGCAGTATCTAATGGGATACATGCCACTGGCAGTATCTAGATGGATACATGCCAATGGCAGTATCTAGTGGGATTCATGCCAGTGGCAGTATCCAGTGGGGTACGTGCTACTGGCAATATCTAGTGGGACACATGACACTGGCAGTATCTAGTGGGATACATACCACTGGCAGTATCTAGTGAGATACATGCTAGTAGCAGTAACTAGTAGGACACATGCAACTGACAGTATCTAGTGGGATACATGACACTGACAGTATCCAGTGGGATACATGCCACTAGCAGTATCTAGTGTGATATATGCCACTTACAGTAACTAGTGGAACACATGTTACTGACAGTAGCTAGTGGGATACATGCCACTAGCAGTATCTATTAGGATACATGGAACTAGCAGAAACTAATGGTATACATGCCACTGACAGTATCTAGTGGGATACACGCAACCGCCAGTATCCAGTGGGAAACATGCCACTGACAGTATCTAGCGGGATACTTGCCGCTAGCAGTATCTTGTGGGATACATGCCATCGGCAGTATAAAGCATAATTAACCCAACACTGTCATTTGACATAAGATGATCACGGCAGATTTTACTATTTTTTATAATAATCATCTCACTAGCAAAATCTGCCATGATAATCATGCCACTAACTAGTATAAGCCTACCACTAAGTAGTATAAGCTAACTTACCACTAACTAGTATAAGCCTACCACTAGCCTTCCACTAACTAGTATAAGCCTACCACTACCACTAACTAGTATAAGCCTACCACTAACTAGTATAAGCCTACCACTAACTAATATAAGCCTACCACTAACTAGTATAAGCCTACCACACTAATATAAGCCTACCACTAACTAGTATAAGCCTACCACTAAGCCTACCATAGTAGTATAAGCTACCACACTACCACTTGTATAAGCCTACCACTTATATAAGGCTACCACTAACTAGTATAAGCCTACCACTAATATAAGCCTACCACTAACTAATATAAGCCTACCACTAACTAGTATAAGCCTACCACTAACTAATATAAGCCTACCACTAACTAGTATAAGCCTACCACTAACTAGTATAAGCCTACCACTAACTAATATAAGCCTACCACTAACTAGTATAAGCCTTCCACTAACTAGTATAAGCCTACCACTAACTAGTATAAGCCTACCACTAATATAAGCCTACCACTAACTAATATAAGCCTACCACTAACTAGCATAAGCCTTCCACTAACTAGTATAAGCCTACCACTAACTAATATAAGCCTACCACTAACTAGTACAAGCCTTCCACTAACTAGTATAAGCCTACCACTAACTAATATAAGCCTACCACTAACTAATATAAGCCTACCACTAACTAATATAAGCCTACCACTAACTAATATAAGCCTACCACTAACTAATATAAGCCTACCACTAACTAATATAAGCCTACCACTAACTAATATAAGCCTACCACTAACTAGTATAAGCCTACCACTAACTAATATAAGCCTACCACTAACTAATATAAGCCTACCACTAACTAATATAAGCCTACCACTAACTAATATAAGCCTACCACTAACTAATATAAGCCTACCACTAACTAATATAAGCCTACCACTAACTAATATAAGCCTACCACTAACTAATATAAGCCTACCACCAACTAATATAAGCCTACCACAACTAGTATAAGCCTACCACTAACTAATATAAGCCTACCACTAACTAATATAAGCCTACCACTAACTAATATAAGCCTACCACTAACCAATATAAGCCTACCACAACAGCCTACCACTAACTAATATAAGCCTACCACTAACTAATATGAGCCTACCACTAACTAATATAAGCCTACCACTAACTAATATAAGCCTACCACTAACTAATATAAGCCTACCACTAACTAATATAAGCCTACCACTAACTAATATAAGCCTACCACCAACTAGTATAAGCCTACCACTAACTAGTATAAGCCTACCACTAACTAATATAAGCCTACCACTAACTAATATAAGCCTACCACTAATATAAGCCTACCACTAACTAATATAAGCCTACCAGTTACTAATATAAGCCTACCACTAACTAATATAAGCCTACCACTAACTAATATAAGCCTACCACTAACTAATATAAGCCTACCACTAACTAATATAAGCCTACCACTAACTAATATAAGCCTACCACTAACTAATATAAACCTACCACTAACCACTATGTACTAATTTGTGTTATCGACCGACCAAGATCTTATAAAAAGTTGTTGGTATTATCTAATGTTTTTGGTTTTCTGTGTTAAGCTATTATTGCTATTATTATTACAATTATTATTATTATTATTATTTTTATTACTTATATATCATCATCATATTATTATTATTGTTAGTTCTGGTATTAATAAATACTACTAATATTAATGCTACTGCTATTGCTACTGTTACTACTACTACTACTACTACTACTACTACTACTACTACTACTACTACTTCTACTACTACTACTATTACTACTACTACTACTACTACTACTTCTACTACTACTACTACTACTACTACTACTACTACTACTACTACTTCTACTACTACTACTACTACTACTACTACTACTACTACTACTACTACTACTACTACTACTACTACTACTACTACTACTACTACTAATATTAATAATAATAATAATAATAATAATAATATTATTATTATTATTATTATTATTATTATTATTATTATTATTATTATTATTATTCGAATTATGGAAATAACTAAACCCGTATGGGTTATACAACACCTGGGAAATGGGAGGTAATCATGTCAGATCCACTAAAGGGGAGAAGTAACTTCTTTGCCATGGATCAAAAGCTTTTCTTCTGTCCAATTGAAGGGCATGTGCCGTTAACTAGAATACGATGTAATACTTGTGTCCCTGTCCAGTATTTTGCTTGATACGTGACACTGGTCAGTATCCGGTATGATACAAGTATCACCCGACCAGCCGGTCTGTGGTTCATACGCTGGATTGAGTATGGCCTGCAGTAACAGCCTGGTTGATCAACCGTGAGACCTGGTCATGATCTGGGCCGCAGGGGAGGGGGGTATTTGACCCCCGGAATAACCTCCAGGTAGGTATGGGTTTCAGATGTATTTCGAGCATGGTTGGCCCTCAGTACTTTCATATGCGTCTCCTGATTCACTTTTTTTCCATCTAAATTCTGAGTACGAGGCGTTAAATTCTAACGAATACCTGGTTAAATATACCTATTACCCCGTGTACGTCAAGAAAAGGCATTCTGTAAAAGTAACATTCCTCTGTGATTCACTGAATACTGTGGGACAGAAGATCATTACAAATAAGGCACTACTACTGACTACAGGTAGCAGGTCACATCTAATCATTAATTAGGTATGTTGTGGGCTGGTGTAAATAGGTTCTTGCCATGATTCACATACTTAAGAGTCGCAGGAGATCAATGGTAGGTATGAATTATAACGTTCTAAGACACATGTTCATGATTTTTTCACGTATTTCTCACCAACAGATGAGAACTAGAAATTGGATAATATCCCCACGTAAGCACTGGCACACATACACACATACGAGGAGCCAGGAGCTGTGACTCGATCCCTGCAACCACATATAGGTGAGTACACACGCAAACACACACATACACACACACACACACACACACACACACACACACACACACACACACACACACACACACACACACACACACACACACACACACACACACACACACACACACACACACAAACACGCATACACACACGGGACACAGCAAAAAGGGGACACAGTTGGAAGTTGAAGACACAGATGATTCACAGGGATGCTGGGAAGTATTTCTTCAGCCACAGAGTAGTCAGGAAGTGGAATAGTTTGGGAAGCGATGTATTGGAGGCAGGATCCATACATAGCTTTAAGCAGAGGTATGATAAAGCTCATGGTTCAGGGAGAGTGACCTTGTAGCGACCAGTGAAGAGGCGGGGGCCAGGAGCTAGGACTTGACCCCTGAAACCTCAAGTAAGTGAGTGCAACTAGGTGAGTACACACAAACTCAGCTATGTACACTCAATCAGTCAACCAATCTCTCTCTCTCTCTCTCTCTCTCTCTCTCTCTCTCTCTCTCTCTCTCTCTCTCTCTCTCTCTCTCTTTCTCGTCCCTCAGTGTATATCTCTCACACTCCGTTATAATTAATGTACCAGGCAACTGTGTTTACTAACGTGAGTAATATTCAATAATATTACAAATATTACGATAAATATATACGACTCATACTCAGTAAGTTAATAAATCTGTGTGATATACCTACGCAATGAGTAATATTTGTGTGTGAAGTGCATATTATAAACTAATTCAAATAGCGTGATTCAGTGTACTCTCAAATATTTGTTGGGATCACAAGCTGAAAGCCAATAATACTACGTGATCCACATATTTCACTGCCTACTATAGTGTTTGAAAAAAAAGGAAACCCTGTTGCCAAGCACGTATTTTGCTGGAACAAAATTCTGTTCTGTGAAAAGTTTGATCAAGTTCTTCAGAGAGCTTAAAGCTCTCCTTCTGTAAGCTTCTTCTGGAACATGTCTTTTCTTCACAATGGTGCGTGAATTTAGTGCTAATGTTATGTATGTCGTGGCATATAGATAAAGCTGGTCAATTAGCAAGAACTCATTTAAAATTAAATCCTTTCTGTAATTTTCTCTTATACGTTTAAAGATATATTTTTTTTTTCATTTACGTTAATGTAGAAATTCATAATTTTGTACCAAAAGAACCTTAGAAAACTTACCTAACCTTATTATAAGAAACGCAATTTAATTGAGCCTAATCGAGTTAAATATATTTTCGATAAGTTTGCAATAATTTAATAATAAACAAACACAATGAAATATATTTTTTTCGTTAGATTCAGACTGATTTTTACGAAATTATTGCATTCGCAAATTTTTGCTTGTCTTATTCGGTAAGAAGAGCGTTGCTATTTAAGCCGAAATCGCAAGTTTTACCTATTCGCCACGACATATATATATATATATATATATATATATATATATATATATATATATATATATATATATATATATATATATATATATATATATATATATATATGTATATATACATATATATATATATATATATATATATATATATATATATATATATATATATATATATATATATTCATATATATATATATGTATATATATATATATATATATATATATATATATATATATATATATATATATATATATATATATATATATATTATAGGATGAGGTCCACCTCTGGTGTAAATTGTGGGACCCATACCCTCGGAGAAGTGGATAAAAAGGCTTCAAGGAAAAATATTTGGATTTCTTCCTGAAGCCGTTTGAATATTCCACTTCCCCTACCACCCCATCTTTTGATATATATTTTTTTTACTAATAGGAATATTTTATTACATAATATGGTACAGAAGATTTAAGAGATACATTGTTGATATAAAGGTGGCATATACGGTACATGTTGTTACGTGTGTATCACCGATTATAAGGCGAAAATCTCATCCAGCTCCTCAGAGCTGGGGCGTGTGCCCAAAATACAGCAGGCATTACCCCTTTGAACAGCCGCACTGAGCCGCTGGAACAGAAAACTAGCTGCCCTGGGATCCCTAGTTACCCTGATGAGTCTTTTTCCCAGCTCCTTAAGGAATTTAGATGCACTCTTTCCCCATGAGCCAAGGGTCTCTGAGCCTATGGGAACAAACATATAATGATGGGCAAGTTCTCCATATTTGCTAGACTTTTGAGACTCCCTGAAGCTGGCAGCTGCCCCTCCTTCCTCCCTGGTGTATTGGAGATAGGTATCAGCCAAGGTAGATGCACATGTATAGTCCCACACCACCTGCTTTCCATCTGTCCAGGCTTGAAGGGTGATACCATCTGGACGCTTCTGGCTGCCATCAGATCTGCATAGTTGGGGTGGCTCCCTTACTGCTGGGCATCCAGCTGTTGTGAGGCTCCTCTTGATAATGTTATTAACCTCCTCATGTCTTGCAATCTTTCCCTCGGATTTACGGCACACAAGACCATGGTACCCGAATCGGTCTGCTGCTTCACTGCCACAAATACACCTGTGTTCGGCGAGAATAGGGGCGGCAAGTCGAAGGGCAACACCGATGCGGATGGTCTGTGGGTCGAGACGTGTGCCAAGGCTGGAGTTGGGAACAGCCAACAGAAAGTCCCCAGCATGAGGGGCTCTAGCTGCCAGGAGGCGGGCTCTATCCTTCCCTGACACACTCTGAAGCATTGTTGAGGCAATATTTTCCACTATTGGACCATCCCAGTGCGATTGTTTGTAGTTGTTGGGGGGAGCAGGTCTGGCTCCAGAGCCCGTTAGATTATCCCAGATCATTGCTCCGTCAACTTTTATGTACTCGACTGAAGAAGCCTACTGTGTAGGCGAAACGTTTCTAAATAAAGATACCTAACTGTTGCATATGTGTCTTACCTAACATACCATTTTAATGTTATATATATATATATATATATATATATATATATATATATATATATATATATATATATATATATATATATATATATATATATATATATATATATATATATATATATATATATATATATATATATATATATATATATATATATATATACATATATATACATACATATATATATATATATGATCATAGTAATCAGGTGATATATGCATATCATGTGATATCACCTTATACGCCTCTGTTGATATTTTATTTTTACAGTTCCTCGGCAATGTGAAAAATTACGAAAGCGCTTAGTTCACTATTTTTTTCAGTGGCTATTCTGCATACTTTTAATAATTCGTATATAAACCGCATACTGCTGAGGATTACTGACGATTCCAGTGCGTCTGTGATCACTTGATGATTTCTGAATTCTTAACAGGCAGTGATGGATGATTTGGTCAGCACAAAGTTGCCTGGGACGCCATGAGTCCAGTATCAAGTTATAACGAGAAATAGATCAAGTCACCGTGAATCCTAAATCAGGCCACAACGAACTGAGAGGAAGGGATAAAGGTGAGCCGCTGTAAACTGAAGGAGCGGAGTCCTCAAACCCTGTCAGTCGCAAGTCGCATCTCAAAGGCGAGGTGTGATCCCTCGTCTTTCGCCTTCTGCTGCCAAGTCATACACCCTCAGAAAAAATACCTGAGGGTTTTGTAAGTGGAACTGCCGTTCAGAATTGGGTTCATCCTCATATAATGATATTTTGGGGAGAATAATGTCATTCCAAGCTATTTCTAAGCACGAATCATCTTAAGTCAACCAGTTTAGTAATTCGAGTTCAAATATTGGAAGCGAGAAGCTAGACGACGTTTCGGTCCATCCCAGGGTCCAGGATGGATAGAAATGAAGTCCATATTTTTCTAAATTGTTAGTTATAAATTGTTTCCGTCGCTGTATTGCGAATTTTATTTTCCCACTTTTGAATTTTTGCTTTCAAGTTTTAATTTAGAAAAAATGACAAGTTGTGAAATGTAATGTTTCGTAGCTTTTGGCATATATTTCCCGAGTTACCCTTTAAAGAGGGATGCATCGATGCTTTGGGAGGGCTCTTGATCCAAAGAGCTGATCTATCCTGAGGCCTGGTCTCAGACCGAGCCGCGGGGGCGTTGACCCCAGAAACCCTCTCCAGGTAAACTCCAGGTGTAAACCCTGCCCCTGTAATGAACGAACTTGATATATCTTCCAGTCCCCGTTTTTTAACGCTTCCTAACAAAAGTATTAATAACATTACACTAATAAATAAATAAATATGGTGAACAGTTTACGTACATAGTAACATCGAGTTCCGGATGCTGGGGCCATCAGCAATTTATGAGATGTGATTCTATAATTCACAGACAGTTTTGTTTGGGGTAAGCTTTAGATAGCTGGTTTTAGAGTATGCACATGGAAACTCAGCTCTGGAGATTGATTTGCTTATAACACAACAGAAACACTGACCGTCTGTCTCCTCTATGGCGTGGAGGAAGGATGCCAAGAAAAGCAGAGTAACCAGCTTGACAAACTTCATGATCGACATGTCTTCAGCAGGTCTTGTATGCTGTTTCTTTAGTCCTTGGCGTCACTGAGTAGCGTACATGCGGGTGTAACCTTTGGAAGTGACCCCCAGGTCCAACGGTGACCCAATATTAATAGGAAGGGGACATACGTGTATGGCCCCCAGGTCAAATAACGATCCGGTGACACTGGGAGTAGGACATTTATGTATGACTTTGGAATGAGGTCTCCAGGTCAGATAATGACCCGGTGCGATTGGATGTGGGACACTTAGGTGTAATCTCTGATCGTGGCCACCAGCATCCCTGATAACCCAGACTCTCTTTCTCACAATCTCTATCTCTCTTCCCTACCAGATGGACTATATCGAGAACCTTCTCAATCTGGCAGATCTTTCTCCGATCTATCACCAGGATCACTTGAGTATACACCAGATCTTTCTCCGATCTATCACCAGGATCACTTAAGTATACACCTCTTCACTTTCCTGCCTAAGCCACTCTCAGGGGTATCATAGGGTACATCTTTCAAACTTTTTAATTGGGCCACTTCAGGGGCGTTCACCAACCACTTTCAAGGCCATACTAACCACTTAAATACATAAAACCACCTTGAACACTTTCAGTGCCCTGCGAGCCATTTTTCAAGGCCCTAATGACCTCTTGGAGAGTTTATTTTAGGGCCTGTATACATACCATCTGCTACACCGAGTGATAACATGTATACCAACGCCCAGTAAAACACTATTAACTTTATCTTCATATTGTTGTTCATTTCTGCGTCTTAAGGTACAGAACTAATTACTTCCTCGTCTTTAAGACATTCACTGTATCACTAATCATAAGAAAATATATTGAAAAATATTAATCATAATATATCATTCTTTGCTTATAATTTAAGTTTATCTTTTATTTATTTCATATTTTGACACACGATGTGTTTCTAGTTAAATATTAGAGGACTTAGTATTTTTCTAGCTTATTTTTTTCAAAAGTGTTTACCACGAATTTTGAGTAAATAAGGCAGTAGTGTGGGACAACATTTCCATCACTAAACACAAAGTTAGTGGTAAGGGTTCGGAGTGTATCGTAGTGTGGGCGAGGGAAGGTATTGAGCAGTGTGAGCTAGCTCTCCCACGCCCTCTCTCTCGCTCACACACCCTCCCAAGCCGACGACACAGAGGATACTGGTGGTCGGCTGAGCTGGAACCCAGGCAAGGCTCCCCAGCTCTCCCTAGCACCCTCAAATCCCCTCCCTCGTATCTCTCCTGTCCTACTCCTCTTCCTCGTCATTCTTTTCGCACTCTTTCCTCTTCTCTCCCTTGCTTCTTCCTCATTATCTATCTTGCTTCTTTTCCTGCCATTCCTCCTCCTCCTTCTCCTCCTCCTCCTGTTCCTCATTATCCCACTCCTTCTCTTCCCTAATCTTTTACATGGCCTTATTCTTCTACCTCGTCCTCTTCTTCCACTTTACCTTCCTTCCTCCTCATTCTTCTTTTCCTCCTCTTCCTCCCGATTCTCATCTTCTTCCTCTTCATACTTCTCTAATTTACTTCGTCTTCCTTTTCTTCCTCATAGTTATCGTCTTCTTCTTCTTCTTCTTCTTCTTCCTTCTTTAATTATCTTCATCTTCTTCCTCCTTACTGTTCTCCTCACACCCAGTTTTAGTTCTTTTCTTGGTCAGTACACGAGTTTTAATGCCACAATACTAACTTCTAAATGAGCGCTCGTCAGTTGGATTACTCGCAAGAATCTTGTGGTGTGTTACTCAGGATATCAGTCCCATACTTTAACATAATCGTCAGAATAACCCACATGTTGGTAATATTCTTTATTTTTTGTATTGATTTTCTCGCTATGTTCGGATAATGATGTGAAAAAAGGTAGTTTTTTTAATATTTCTGTGAACACTTATATGTATGGTTTTGTTCAGATAATTGGGAGAAAAAGATATTATTTTAGGTACTTCCTTATTATTATTGATATTCTTTGTTTCTCAATACGTGGGGCGTCTCCCACCGAGGTAAGGTGAGCCAAAAAGAGAAGAAACGCTTACCCCATCACTCATTCAATCCCCGTTTTGTCAGATGAGTGCTGATACCGCAGTTCATAAGCTCCTTTGAACTACAACATCGCAACCTTATACAAAGTGCAGGCACTGTTCTACTAACCTCCAGGACTCGTGTCCGGCTAATCGGTTTCCCTGAATATTTTTACAGGTGTTACCTTGCTCACACTTCAGCAACTCGTCAAGACATGAGAAACCACTTGCCTCTACTCACTCCTATCTAGCCTGCTCACACAAGTCTGTTAACGGATATCCAAGCCCCTTGCACTTCCCTTCTCCCGTCTTTCTAACCTTTCCGAGGATGACCCCTACTCAACCTTCCTTCCATCCTGGATTTATACACCCTCCTAGTCATCCCCCTTTTTCTTCAACCTCTCGAAATGTCCAAACCGTCTCAGTAACCTCTTATCTACCCACTGAAAAATGCTTTCGGTATTATTCTTCTAATCTTCCAGCTAAGATTTTTCTGTATAATATTCACACCACATATTCCCTCAAACACAACAACAACAGCCTCCAGCCTTCTCCTCCTCCTCGCTTCATCGCTTAAAACTCATGGCTCACACCCCTGAAAAAGTGTTGGTACCTCTATGCCTTTTTGCCTCTGTGAATCACTTACCTTTTTGCACTCGTCATTCCCAGAGTTTACCTAACAAATCCACCGACAAGTCCTTTTCGAAATAGCGGAACACATTTAATTCCAGCATACTCCCTCCCTCCAATCTGACATCCAATCTTTCATTGAATAGATTTCCTAAATATTCACTACAGCCTTATACACAGGAACTATACATGCTGCCTGCAAATCCTTTCATGAATAAATACTCTAAACACCAGAAATTATATCTCCACCTGATTTTAAAATTTCTGTGTTGATCTCATCTATCCAGCCTGCTTTAACTCCTTTCATTCTACCCACTGTGTCAGGTAATTTACCCACAAATCTGGCTCTTCCTCACTCCTACAAGATGTTATATCTCCTTGTCCAATGCATAAAATCACTGCCTCCCTTTCTTCATCAACATTTAATAATTCTCCTCTTATTAATTCCCTCCATCTTCACAGTAACTCTCCCTCTCTATCTAATGTCATCCCACTTTTATTTTAAACTGTTAAATCCATTCGTATGCTCGCTTAATAGCTTAAAATCCAGATATTTAGCAAATTCTTCATAACATTTCTAATAATCGGGTTACAATCACAAGTATTCGTAATATTTTTCATGCTATTGATATTCTTGATGAAGGCGCATAATTGGATTCGGAATACTTTGAATACTTTTCACGAATAATATTCGGAAACAGTGAACCAGTGTTTGGAAAGTTCGCACAGGGAGTAAATTTTGGGAGTGAGCAGCACAAAAACGAATACACAAACAGTTTGGATAAGAAAAGAAAACTCAGGAAGTTCGAAAAAATCTCTGGAATGCTCAAAGTGAATATTAAGGAAGGTCGAGAGAGAAAGAGAGAGAGAGGGAGAGAGAGAGAGAGAAATTATTGTTTATCGTAAAAAATAAAGCATTCCTCTCTCTTTCTCTTTTTCTATCCTCAATGCATATATATATATATATATATATATATATATATATATATATATATATATATATATACATATATATATACATATATATATATATATATACATATATATAAATGTGCGTGGATGTAGTGCGGATGACAAGAAACAGATGATTGCTGATGTTATGAATGAAAAGAAGTTGGATGTCCTGGCCCTAAGCGAAACAAAGCTGAAGGGGGTAGGAGAGTTTCAGTGGGGGGAAATAAATGGGATTAAATCTGGAGTATCTGAGAGAGTTAGAGCAAAGGAAGGGGTAGCAGTAATGTTAAATGATCAGTTATGGAAGGAGAAAAGAGAATATGAATGTGTAAATTCAAGAATTATGTGGATTAAAGTAAAGGTTGGATGCGAGAAGTGGGTCATAATAAGCGTGTATGCACCTGGAGAAGAGAGGAATGCAGAGGAGAGAGAGAGATTTTGGGAGATGTTAAGTGAATGTATAGGAGCCTTTGAACCAAGTGAGAGAGTAATTGTGGTAGGGGACTTGAATGCTAAAGTAGGAGAAACTTTTAGAGAGGGTGTGGTAGGTAAGTTTGGGGTGCCAGGTGTAAATGATAATGGGAGCCCTTTGATTGAACTTTGTATAGAAAGGGGTTTAGTTATAGGTAATACATATTTTAAGAAAAAGAGGATAAATAAGTATACACGATATGATGTAGGGCGAAATGACAGTAGTTTGTTGGATTATGTATTGGTAGATAAAAGACTGTTGAGTAGACTTCAGGATGTACATGTTTATAGAGGGGCCACAGATATATCAGATCACTTTCTAGTTGTAGCTACACTGAGAGTAAAAGGTAGATGGGATACAAGGAGAATAGAAGCATCAGGGAAGAGAGAGGTGAAGGTTTATAAACTAAAAGAGGAGGCAGTTAGGGTAAGATATAAACAGCTATTGGAGGATAGATGGGCTAATGAGAGCATAGGCAATGGGGTCGAAGAGGTATGGGGTAGGTTTAAAAATGTAGTGTTAGAGTGTTCAGCAGAAGTTTGTGGTTACAGGAAAGTGGGTGCAGGAGGGAAGAGGAGCGATTGGTGGAATGATGATGTAAAGAGAGTAGTAAGGGAGAAAAAGTTAGCATATGAGAAGTTTTTACAAAGTAGAAGTGATGCAAGGAGGGAAGAGTATATGGAGAAAAAGAGAGAAGTTAAGAGAGTGGTGAAGCAATGTAAAAAGAGAGCAAATGAGAGAGTGGGTGAGATGTTATCAACAAATTTTGTTGAAAATAAGAAAAAGTTTTGGAGTGAGATTAACAAGTTAAGAAAGCCTAGAGAACAAATGGATTTGTCAGTTAAAAATAGGAGAGGAGAGTTATTAAATGGAGAGTTAGAGGTATTGGGAAGATGGAAGGAATATTTTGAGGAATTGTTAAATGTTGATGAAGATAGGGAAGCTGTGATTTCGTGTATAGGGCAAGGAGGAATAACATCTTGTAGGAGTGAGGAAGAGCCAGTTGTGAGTGTGGGGGAAGTTCGTGAGGCAGTAGGTAAAATGAAAGGGGGTAAGGCAGCCGGGATTGATGGGATAAAGATAGAAATGTTAAAAGCAGGTGGGGATATAGTTTTGGAGTGGTTGGTGCAATTATTTAATAAATGTATGGAAGAGGGTAAGGTACCTAGGGATTGGCAGAGAGCATGCATAGTTCCTTTGTATAAAGGCAAAGGGGATAAAAGAGAGTGCAAAAATTATAGGGGGATAAGTCTGTTGAGTGTACCTGGTAAAGTGTATGGTAGAGTTATAATTGAAAGAATTAAGAGTAAGACGGAGAATAGGATAGCTGATGAACAAGGAGGCTTTAGGAAAGGTAGGGGGTGTGTGGACCAGGTGTTTACAGTGAAACACATAAGTGAACAGTATTTAGATAAGGCTAAAGAGGGTCTTTGTGGCATTTATGGATTTGGAAAAGGCGTATGACAGGGTGGATAGGGGGGCAATGTGGCAGATGTTGCAAGTGTATGGTGTAGGAGGTAGGTTACTGAAAGCAGTGAAGAGTTTTTACGAGGATAGTGAGGCTCAAGTTAGAGTATGTAGGAAAGAGGGAAATTTTTTCCCAGTAAAAGTAGGCCTTAGACAAGGATGTGTGATGTCACCGTGGTTGTTTAATATATTTATAGATGGGGTTGTAAGAGAAGTAAATGCGAGGGTCTTGGCAAGAGGCGTGGAGTTAAAAGATAAAGAATCACACACAAAGTGGGAGTTGTCACAGCTGCTCTTTGCTGATGACACTGTGCTCTTGGGAGATTCTGAAGAGAAGTTGCAGAGATTGGTGGATGAATTTGGTAGGGTGTGCAAAAGAAGAAAATTAAAGGTGAATACAGGAAAGAGTAAGGTTATGAGGATAACAAAAAGATTAGGTGATGAAAGATTGAATATCAGATTGGAGGGAGAGAGTGTGGAGGAGGTGAACGTATTCAGATATTTGGGAGTGGACGTGTCAGCGGATGGGTCTATGAAAGATGAGGTGAATCATAGAATTGATGAGGGAAAAAGAGTGAGTGGTGCACTTAGGAGTCTGTGGAGACAAAGAACTTTGTCCTTGGAGGCAAAGAGGGGAATGTATGAGAGTATAGTTTTACCAACGCTCTTATATGGGTGTGAAGCGTGGGTGATGAATGTTGCAGCGAGGAGAAGGCTGGAGGCAGTGGAGATGTCATGTCTGAGGGCAATGTGTGGTGTGAATATAATGCAGAGAATTCGTAGTTTGGAAGTTAGGAGGAGGTGCGGGATTACCAAAACTGTTGTCCAGAGGGCTGAGGAAGGGTTGTTGAGGTGGTTCGGACATGTAGAGAGAATGGAGCGAAACAGAATGACTTCAAGAGTGTATCAGTCTGTAGTGGAAGGAAGGCGGGGTAGGGGTCGGCCTAGGAAGGGTTGGAGGGAGGGGGTAAAGGAGGTTTTGTGTGCGAGGGGCTTGGACTTCCAGCAGGCATGCGTGAGCGTGTTTGATAGGAGTGAATGGAGACAAATGGTTTTTAATACTTGACGTGCTGTTGGAGTGTGAGCAAAGTAACATTTATGAAGGGATTCAGGGAAACCGGCAGGCCGGACTTGAGTCCTGGAGATGGGAAGTACAGTGCCTGCACTCTGAAGGAGGGGTGTTAATGTTGCAGTTTAAAAACTGTAGTGTAAAGCACCCTTCTGGCAAGACAGTGATGGAGTGAATGATGGTGAAAGTTTTTCTTTTTCGGGCCACCCTGCCTTGGTGGGAATCGGCCGGTGTGATAATAATAAAAATATATATATATTGTTTCGTCTCTACGTTTTTGTTTCTGTTTAAACATCAGTCTTAAAGTGTGTCCCTTTGTCGTTCTTATCGTATACTTGTATGTTCCCGCAGACGACAGTCATTCAGACCACTCTGTCTGACTGGCATCCTAGGAGTCACTGATGATCGCTAGGGGACCAGCACCTGCCGCATTAGCGGCTATATCAGTGTATATCTTTGTCTATATCCTCTTATCAAATGCACCACTGGTACACTTGATAAGAGACACAAGTGGGTGCTCGGTACAGAATTATACCCAGAAGTTTGCAAATGTTGAAGCGTGTCATGACTCAAGTGTAACAGCTATGTTGTCATAGTTATGGACAGCATGTATGACCATGAAGAGGCATAGGAAAAATTTATTACAGCTCTGTGTAAAACTTTATAACTTGATAAAGCTCTACACAGAGCGATACCTCTTTTACAACATTGGTCTGGTTTACAACAAGTGTCTGTCTGCTGTGATTGGAATCTTGCTGTCTCCGGACAGACACTGCTGTTTGTTAAGTTCACTTGGCTGGTATTGATGGTGAGGTTACGAAGAAGTTGCGGGTAAATAGTTCTTGTTCATATCTGAAATATAGGTGAGTGTTATTGTTCCATTCTGAACTGTGAATGAATGTTACTGTCGACACTAGAAGTGTGGGTGAGTGTTACTGTCGACACTAGAAGTGTGGGTGAGTGTTACTGTCGACACTAGAAGTATGGGTGAGTGTTACTGTCGACACTAGAAGTGTGGGTGAGTGTTACTGTCGACACTAGAAGTGTGGGTGAGTGTTACTGTCGACACTAGAAGTGTGGGTGAGTGTTACTGTCGACACTAGAGGTGTGAGTGAGTGTTATGGTTCACACTAGAAGTGTGGGTGAGTGTCATGGTTCACACTAGAAGTGTGGGTAAGTGTCATTGTTCACACTAGAAGTGTGGGTAAGTGTCATGGATCACACTAGAAGTGTGGGTAAGTGTCATGGTTCACACTAGAAGTGTGGGTAAGTGTCATGGTTCACACTAGAAGTGTGGGTAAGTGTCATGGTTCACACTAGAAGTGTGGGTAAGTGTCATGGTTCACACTAGAAGTGTGGGTAAGTGTCATTGTTCACACTAGAAGTGTGGGTAAGTGTCATGGATCACACTAGAAGTGTGGGTAAGTGTCATGGTTCACACTAGAAGTGTGGGTAAGTGTCATAGTTCACACTAGAAGTGTGGGTAAGTGTCATGGTTCACACTAGAAGTGTGGGTAAGTGTCATTGTTCACACTAGAAGTGTGGGTAAGTGTCATGGTTCACACTAGAAGTGTGGGTAAGTGTCATGGTTCACACTAGAAGTGTGGGTAAGTGTCATGGTTCACACTAGAAGTGTGGGTACGAGTCATGTTTCACACTAGAAGTGTGGGTAAGTGTCATTGTTCACACTAGAAGTGTGGGTAAGTGTCATGGATCACACTAGAAGTGTGGGTAAGTGTCATTGTTCACACTAGAAGTGTGGGTAAGTGTCATGGATCACACTAGAAGTGTGGGTAAGTGTCATGGTTCACACTAGAAGTGTGGGTAAGTGTCATTGTTCACACTAGAAGTGTGGGTAAGTGTCATGGATCACACTAGAAGTGTGGGGTGAATTCTCCTATTGATACCTTAATGAGAGAGTTTTATTCATTTCGATTATATTATTAATTTTAAGCCTAGGAGCTTTGCTCAACCAGCGTCCTTCCTTCACTGTCTCTATGATACCAAATTCCAAAGTATTTTTATTATTATTACATTTTTTCAAGATTGCAAGGTGTGCAATGTTGTTGCCGGGATATATGTTCAAGGTCACACTATACAGATATTTATCTATCGTGTCACCGTTTCGCTCATAATCTTGATAAAACCTCATCCTGAGAGAAATGTTGTCGAACGTGTTCTATATATTCTCATTCACAATCAAGGTCGAAGATATAAACAAAGAACTAGATGATTGTGATTGTAATCGGCCCTAATCACGCATGTATTGAATAATTTGATTTAAATTGGGCTCAGTCGTCCATTTAGTGACCAATTTGACTCAACAGGGGCTCAATCTTCCTGTAATATAAAAAGCCTAAATTTTATCATAAAATGATAACGCATTATGCCTAAACGACATTTTTTTTAAAGGGGAAAATATTGCAGACACCCACAACACATTGTTAACTAAATTGGGATTAAAACACAGCGTATTTAGACAATTTCCACAAAACATATTTTCAAAAGCACTCTGTTCTATTTCTTTTTAAAATACATAATTGCTTTCTGCTGAGTAATGTATCATATTTAAATTTCTGTAGGTATTTGTAAAATATGGAATATATTCAGAATTTTATGTTGAATTTTCAGGCAATTTACATCAATGCAATTCTTGAATATTCATTATCGTACTTAGGATTCTTGTGAATTGTTCCAGCTACGCTGCTTTGACTTGTAGTCTTGAAGCAGAAGCCGTTTAAGAACACAAGAAAGGAGGAACACTGCAGCAGGCCTGTTGGCCCATACTAGGCAGGTCCTTCACAATCCATTCCACTAACAGAATATTTTCCCAACCCAATTTTCAACGCTACCCAAGCAATAAGCTTTGATAACTCTATCCACCCATGCAGCCGTGTTATACATCTAACCTAGATGCCTCATAATTTGATACAAGATGCTCGTGTAAGAGTGAAGTAAATCTATTTCTCTTAAGTGAACGTTGATGGCGTCCGGATTTTCATCGCCACTGGAAACTGACATCTCAGTCACATTGACGTAGTGGCTACTCATATATAAAGAAATGGGTAGTCTTATCCTTTTTACATTTGTATCCAGTGTTGAAATTTCAGGGATGTATTTTTGTAAATGACAACATGTAAGTGATTGTTCTCACGGGGCATCGTACCCTCTCTCACGACCATCTTAAATCCATTCAGCTATAGAGTTGGTAGTACTCCAGCATATGTATCGCTAATTCATAGACTATCCAATACCACAGCAGTTCTTTACAGCTTCTTAAGAAATATTTACAAGAACGTTGACTATGGAAGCTTACAACGAGGAGAATGATGTTTTTTCTGTGACTTGATTCTGAGATTTACCTTCAGCCTTAATGATTTGCTGTGATGGATTCATGTTTCGTGAAAGTGTCTGCAGAAGCATATAAGCCGACCATGCTGCGCAACGTGCCTGAGCTGACAAGATTTCTCATGTCGAAATGAACGTTGTCAAAGATAAACTGAATATATTTGTAAGCTCAATTGCTGGAGATTCGTTGTTCAGCACAGAATATTCATATCATGGATTCTCTTGCATAACTCTACGAGTATCTCGCCAAAGCATGTGGACTGGATGCTGGAGTCTGCTTTGTAGTTAACATATATACCAACAGAGTGGGACGGGAGGAACAAAAAGAGAGAGATATGCCGGGGGATACTCTCCGTCAGGGGTCCCCAACCTGCGGCCCGAGTGCCGTATGTGGACTTTCTAGGAAACGGATGTGGCCTTCGCATGAAATTATGAATTCACTTTATTTTGTAGGTTCCACACTGCACACTGTCAACAATTACAAAATATTATTGTTATTCTTAAAAAAAAAAAAATTACAAAATGCGGGCGTCTTTTAAATTTGCCTTTTCAAATTGGCCATTTCATACGAAAAGGTTGGGGACAACTGCTCTAGATTGTCCCAAAACAGATGAATAAAACACGCGTGTGAAACGCTTGGGTACTTTTATTACCGATATATTTCGCCTACGCCGTAAACTTTTTCACTCGAATAAAGATGTGATGTACATATCCTTTCCGTTTTCAACCGAACAGCTCTGTTGGACCTGTGATTTATTCACCAACTTTTTCACATATAACTCGCCCTTAGGAAAAGAAACTTTGATGCCTTTTCGGTCCACTCAGGGCCATTATCAAGTAGGAACATAATGAGATTGTCCCAGAGCTCCCAATTCCTCTCACAAACATCAGATTCAGTTTCCCAGGGATACACTCGTGTACAGGAATCACTTGAGTGCTTAATGTCTTCGGCATAACTGAATCATCGCGTAAATATCTCGTAGGCCGGAAGTCCTTTCGTTCGTTACCTGCCGTGGCTACAACGATTCTCTGACGTTCATTCACCTACGAAATATTTAAGTCTGATTTCCTCGTGTCGTACGGCAATTTGTTGGGAATTTTCAAGATTGATTTCCGCACTCGTCCCTGCCATTTCCGTGAGGGGTGACGCCAAAAGGCACTAAATCGAATATGGTTGCCACCCCATTCCAAAGGAGCTTTATGACTCGTACGGGCTTACCGCTCCCTCAAAATGCTTTGCTTACTGGTCATTCACAAACCCAAACTTCTAAGGAAAGTAACTTTTAATAAACCTGTTTTGTTTACAGATACTATTCTTGTGTAAATTAAAAGCGTTAGCATCAGAAAACAGGACATTCATTTAATTTGTTATTGAAGGCTCTTGATCTAAGGCATTTTAGCTGCTCCTTCCTCGGAATATACTAGACAGCCTGTCATTCCCTGTTCATTTAGAATTTCTACTCAATGTAAATAAACTCTCCTAATAATGCATAAATTTCCCTTACTCTTTAGATTTGCGTAACACTGAATCAGTCTGTGATGATTCTTGAAAATACATTGATAACATCAACGGATAAATCTTAAGATTTTCTCCAGGTTGGTAGAAGCTTCAGCAATTTTCACAGTGTTTATTTTCTCTGAAGCTGCAAAACTTAAGCCATAACCAAGGGCAGTAGATGTATTTTGGTCAGATTTTAAATGTGACAAGTTAATGACAAAACTGCATTAGCGTGTTCGGTTTAGTCGATAAATTTCGCTATATTATCTAACCTGCATTTAAATTGTTATCAATTTCGCAACACAGGATTCATCATTTGTTATAAACAGTAACGTAATATTTCAGAGAAGTGCAGGATTTCGAGCTTAGGGTTTATTGACCCTCACATTACCGATCGAAGGTGTTGACACTGCATGACAGACGGTCATAATTAGTACTCTAACCAGGAAAATATTTTACCTGAAGAGGCGGTCCTCAAATAAAACCAGGACACAAATTTTCAGCGCATCATCTAACGTACTTTTTGCACGCCACCAGGAAAATTCTCTTGGGTGTAAATATCAATTATAAT
>NC_091343.1:22621190-22641190 GCF_038502225.1 Cherax quadricarinatus | reverse complement strand
TCAGGGAATACTTGTCAGGAAGACAGCAGCGAGTCATGGTACGTGGCGAGGTGTCAGAGTGGGCACCTGTGACCAGCGGGGTCCCGCAGGGGTCAGTCCTAGGACCAGTGCTGTTTCTGGTATTTGTGAACGACATGACGGAAGGAATAGACTCTGAGGTGTCCCTGTTTGCAGATGACGTGAAGTTGATGAGAAGAATACACTCGATCGAAGACCAGGCAGAACTACAAAGGGATCTGGACAGGCTGCAGAACTGGTCCAGCAATTGGCTCCTGGAGTTCAATCCCACCAAGTGCAAAGTCATGAAGATTGGGGAAGGGCAAAGAAGGCCGCAGACGGAGTACAGTCTAGGGGGTCAGAGACTACAAACCTCACTCAAGGAAAAAGATCTTGGGGTGAGTATAACACCAGGCACATCTCCTGAAGCGCACATCAACCAAATAACTGCTGCAGCATATGGGCGCCTAGCAAACCTCAGAACAGCATTCCGACATCTTAATAAGGAATCGTTCAGGACCCTGTACACCGTATACGTTAGGCCCATATTGGAGTATGCGGCACCAGTTTGGAACCCACACCTAGCCAAGCACGTAAAGAAACTAGAGAAAGTGCAAAGGTTTGCAACAAGACTAGTCCCAGAGCTAAGAGGTATGTCCTACGAGGAGAGGTTAAGGGAAATCAACCTGACGACACTGGAGGACAGGAGAGATAGGGGGGACATGATAACGACATACAAAATACTGAGAGGAATTGACAAGGTGGACAAAAACAGGATGTTCCAGAGATTGGACACAGTAACAAGGGGACACAGTTGGAAGCTAAAGACACAGATGAATCACAGGGATGTTAGGAAGTATTTCTTCAGCCACAGAGTAGTCAGTAAGTGGAATAGTTTGGGAAGCGATGTAGTGGAGGCAGGATCCATACATAGCTTTAAGCAGAGGTACGATAAAGCTCACGGCTCAGGGAGAGTGACCTAGTAGCGATCAGTGAAGAGGCGGGGCCAGGAGCTCGGACTCGACCCCCGCAACCTCAACTAGGTGAGTACAACTAGGTGAGTACACACATTCTTACCAGATAAAATATACAATGCTTACCAAATGCATTTTCTACGTATGAAATACCCAACCTCCCAAACTGAGAATTTTTTTTTTTTCAAAATACATTCTGTTTCTTAATGCATTTCACGATCTTTTACATAAATATGGTAATACAATTTATCATTCAAATATAAATCATCTCACAAATCACTGATCTGGAAAAGAGAATTTAAGTTTAGATGAATCACAGAAGAGTAACAAGGAGGGAGATAAAGCCGTGGCAGAGAGCCAGCTGGCTGTGTTGAGCCAGCTGGCTGTGTTACAGGGAGCCAGCTGGCTGTGTTATTGTACAAACAACTTTACTTTTGACAGATAAACAAGCAATTTCACGTACAAGAGAAAGGAATCCATTTTTATTCAACAAGTTATGCAAACTCGGAAATTTAAAGCTGAAGAAACATGATTATTTTTATGTTTGTTTGCCAGTAAACAATTTTTTATTTTTGCATTTTACTTATTTTTTATATTAGTCTTCTATTTCCTGCCCCTTCAGTTTTTTTCTAATATTATTTTTTCTTCAAGCGTACAAATGTAATAATACCATTAAGTCATTTCTCAACTTATATATATATATATATATATATATATATATATATATATATATATATATATATATATATATATATATATATATATATATATATATATATATATGTCATACCGAATATGTAAAACTGGTCAATTAGCAAGTGCTCATTTAAAATTAAGTCCTTTCTGAAATTTTCTCTTACATGTTTAAAGATATATTTTTTCCATTAATGTTAAAGTAAAAAATTTTAATTTTGCACCAAAAGAATCTTAGAAAATTTACCTAACCTTATTATAACAAGAACAATTTATTATAGACTAACCCAACTAAATATATTTTAAATTCGTTTACAATAATTTAGTACTAAACAAACACAATCAAACATATTTTTTTCATTAGGCTCAGAATGATTTTAGCGAAATTATTGCATACACAAATTTTCACTTGTCCTATATGGCAAGATGAGCATTGCTATTTAAGCAAAGATGGCAAGTTCTGCCTATTCGGCACGACATATATATATATATATATATATATATATATATATATATATATATATATATATATATATATATATATATATATATATATATATATATATATATATATATATATATATATATAATATATGATCAATTCATTAAATAACTAGAGAAAATAACGAATGAAAATCGAGATCATCAAACGAACACTTCTAATACTTGGTGTTTTCAAACTGCCCCCAAAAAATGTGAAATACTTCCCGTTAAAAGAACCGGACGTTCGAAAAATTATTTGCATATTTCAAAACTCCAAACATTACCAGCGTGAAATTCTAATTCCTGTGCTAATTCCATGTTCAACTTACTATAGTTCCTGTTTGTGATTTAATATATATATATATATATATATATATATATATATATATATATATATATATATATATATATATATATACATATATATATATATATATATATATATATATATATATATATATATATATATATATATATATATATATATATATATATATATATATATAATAATATCCTGCTGGTCTCTGTTGACCTAAATTACAAGTTCTCTTTAATTCTTTACTTAATTTTTTGGTATTTTTTTGTATATGATATCTAGCTCCCATCTCGTCAATGCAGCTTTCAATATACTCGTAAAAAAAAGTCGTATTAGACTAAATTAACTGAATTTCGTTACAGCTTCTCTTTGCAACTTTTTCCTAGTGCATTGACACGTTCTTTGATGGGACTGGAGATAGATCTTCCCATCTATTTTGCACAAGAATAAGGCTATAAAATTCTTGCAGTTAACGTTGCAGTGCTGCAGACATCACTTGTTTGCAACCAGGTGCTATTCTTCCTATTGTAAGCAGCATGGCTGAGTTAGTTGCAAAATTGTAATGAAACAATAGTAAATATACATTTGCAGGAAGTTTAAGTTCGAACCAGTGGCAGTCCAGTCCTAAAATTTAAAGGCCAGTGCGTTATCAACTGTGCCATGGCAGCCTAATAAGATCCATACAACTAGGTGCATTTGTATACACACTTGGATGGTTAGCATGGGTCTCACTGTGAAAACAATGCTAAGTTTACACTACAATGGTTCCTCTCACTGAGAAGAGGTACGATAAAGCTCTTGGAGCAGGGAGAGAGAAGACCAAGCAACGACCAATGAAGAGGCGGGCCAGGTGGTACGACTCAACCCCTACAAACAAAAAATAGGTGAGTACAAATAGGTGAGTGTCATTAAGACATCGCTAGTCATTCATACATCTATGAAGGGATTTGAGCTAGAGCTTAGTACAGCATGCTAGTGAGATTGCTCTGTGAAAACCTGCATTATGGCCATTGTGGTGTGCATAATATCCTTTCCATGAAAAACAGAAATACACTTAGTGGATGACTTTAATTAGGTACAGTGGATAACGCTCTGGCCTGTTAGCTGGAAGACCTCCTTTACGTCGGGGGGGAGGGGGGTAACCTGAATGACCTGGATTCAAACCGTACTCCGTTCCTTGAGTGGCTGAGATGTTAGCGCAGGATTAGCACACACGGAGCTGCGGATTTTATTTAGTTACAGCTGTTGTTCATTACGGCTCTGCCCGAGTGTATACACACATACATACACACACATTATATATATATATATATATATATATATATATATATATATATATATATATATTATATATATATATATATATATATATATATAATATATATATATACATATATATATATATATATATATATATATATATATATATATATATATATATATATATATATATATAATATATATATACATATATATATATATATATATATATATATATATATATATATATATATATATATATATATATATATATATATATATATATATATATATATATATATATATATATATATATATATATATATATATATATATATATATATATATATATATATATATATATATATATATATATATATATATATATATATATATATATATATATATATATATCTGCGACGTCAATTGCAATTCTCTTATTGCTCTTTGTTTCACCACCAACAGTAATAATGATATATATAATTCTTGATCCTTCAAGCCTGAGACAATATAATCTTAAAAACTGTAATGAACTTGCATATGACGAAGCAGAGAGTGACACCTGCTAACATTACCCAGTGTGGGTTGGTCTCTCTCGTTTGGTTTCACTAGTACAATGGAATGTTTATTCTGAAAGTGGAGTGAAAATTATTTAACAGAGATGATTTTAGCATATTATAGAACTGCTTTTTACTTAACCTCACCTAATAAATCCTTAATCTACATTTTTTCACAGTTATTGTAATTAATCCAATTGATCTACTATTGTCATTTCTTCTAAGAGAAGAAAAAAACTTGAAATACCGGGTCAGGCGCAGATTTTGCGCATACACGACCGCATATTCGACTCCCGTCACCGGGCTTTACCCCTGGTGACATTCCCAAAACCTCCCCCTTGAGCAAGGAACAAAAGTCCGCTAGCAGACTGCCCGTGTTGGCACGAATAACATTTTACTCAACATACTGGCCCACTCGGATTCCAGGGCAACAATTAATCCATATTCCTTTCCAGCCTGTCAAAGCAAACGAAGATTTCAAACTCTCGAAAATAAAGGCTGCTTCACGTGGGCCTGAATGCAAGATAGCATCGTTTCAGTCCCACAAACTTATTTTTAGATAACTTCGAAATGCACTGATATTAGATTGTGCCGATGGACCACAGTGATAAACTGGTGGCTGGAAAGTTAGTGGTTGAATTATGTTATCCCAGGTATAAAGAATATTACCTCAGGTATAGTTTCTGAATTACAGGTGACCCCAGGTATAGACTCTGAGTTACAGATGATTCTAGGTATTGTGGCTGAATTACTGGTAAGCCGAAGGTAGGCAATGTTACACACACGCCAGAAGACTTTCGGAATTGCAGCTTCCAAGGTAAATCTAGCAGGAAAATAAGTAAATAATAAAGATACAGATAATACACAAATAACCAACACATAGGAGAGAGAAGTTTACGACGACGTTTTGGTGTGAACTGGACCATTTACAAAGTCACACTAGCACAAAAGAGTGAGGGAGCCAGTATATATAGACGAGGAGGACAGGGACGGGACCATGAGAGGAAGAAACGAATCCTCAGTTCCTAGACTTATTTACATACGAGATATGCCCCATGAAAAAAAAATCAGACATCAATCCAGAAATACGAAAAAACTATTTAAAAAAAAAAAAAAGCTTAACCCCCCGTTTTTTTTGAAAAAAAAAAAAAATTTTCTGCCGTAAATTTAAAATGTACCCCGATATTTTAGCTGTAAATATCCCTTGTGTGAATTTACGAATTTACAGCAAAATATTAAATAAATATGTGCAAGACTTACCTTCCTGTGGTAAAGCTGCCTTAAGCCCTCATTTGCATGCTGATCGCAGCCACGGAGAGAAGAGGAGTTGCAATATTTTGGTCTAAATCCGCATGAAGGACGGTCCTGGGAAAAGAAAGGATTAAAAATTGTGTGGAAATTTACATCATAATTAGATTGCTGCGAGAAATAGTGAGATGGGGAGTGATAGAAAGAGAGAGAGAGAGAGAGAGAGAGAGAGAGAGAGAGAGAGAGAGAGAGAGAGAGAGAGAGAGAGAGAGAGAGAGAGAGAGAGACAGAGACAGAGAGAGCAATATCCTCTGCAACACACCATAGTCATATTTTAAGATCCAGTTCCGTCTCAGAATACCGTCATGGGTATTGCTCCATCATATGTAGTTATAGCACTACAGAGTGAGCAAGTCTCAGCTGCAAGAAGGAGACTCAGTCTGCAAAGCAAAAGAAGAATTCCGTTCCACTCAGGCGCCTGCAAATTTAGGGCTTATTACACACACACACACACACACACACACACACACACACACACACACACACACACACACACACACACATATATATATATATATATATATATATATATATATATATGCAATAAGATCACAGTAAACAGGTGATTTCAAAATATGCAAAACAACCACTCTGAAAGAATAGAGAAATTCCAAGCGCTTTCGTGACTACTCACATTATCAAGGAACTTCCTTGGATGCTTCACTTTCATAGTTCCTTGATAATGTGAGTAGTCACGAAATCGCTTGGAATTTCTCTATTCTTTCAGAGTGGTTCTTTTGCATATATATATATATATATATATATATATATATATATATATATATATATATATATAAATATATATATATATATATATATATATATATATATATATATATATATATATATATATATATATATATATATATATATATGTCGTGCCGAATATGTAAAACTGGTCAATTAGCAAGAACTCATTTAAAATTAAGTCCTTTCTAAAATTTTCTCTTATACGTTTAAAGATATATTTTTTTCATTAATGTTGATGTCAAAATTTATAATTTTGCACCAAAAGGAACTTAGAAAACTTACCTAACCTTATTATAGCAAGAACAATTTATTTTAGCCTAACCCAACTAAATATATTTTAGATTTGTTTACAATAATTTAATACTAAACAAATAGAGTGAAATATATTTTTTTCGTTAGGTTCAGAATGATTTTGGCGAAATTATTGCATACACATATTTTCACTTGTCCTATATGGCAAGATGAGCGTTGCTATTTAAGCCAAGATCGCAAGTTCTGCCTATTCGGCACGACATATATATATATAAGAGATTTACACATGTCAGTGTTAATGCACCTTGAGGTATACTTGTTTTGTATTTTAAGACAGATGACGTAATATCTAAGCTTAAATAAGACGGCTGGCTTTGGCTCACAGATAGCTTCATGTTATCCTCCTGGTTGATAAAATACATAGCTGGATCACTCATGCTTTATCCTGTAAGCTCTTACTCGTTAGTTTAAAAAGATTTGCTAAAGTGAGAGAGACAGAGTGGGACATAGTGAAACATAGGGAGGAAGGGAGGGAGGGAGACAGAGAGGGAAGGATGCAGACTAAATGATAGATAGAAAGAGAGAGAGAGAGGGAGGGAGGGGGTATTAAGCAACAGACAAAGGGAAGGGTAACAGAGGGAAGGAGAGAGGCAAAGGTATGCACGAAGACAGAGAGAAAGAGAAAGATGGAGGAATGAAAGCAGAGTGAGACCGACCGAGAGAAGAAACATTAACAGAGAGGAGAAGGTAGGAAAGACAACAGACACAGAATGAGGGCAAGGAGGCAGAGAGAATAGAGAAAGGCACACAGAGAAAAAGAGAGACAGACAGACAGGGACAGTGGGCTGAACAAATCAAATAAACAGAGATGCTCCATTACAGCTAGAAATTTGTTTCAGGAGAAAAATGCAACACAGAGAATAAGTCCTCAACGAGAAACATCCGGACTGAGCACTGGGATCCAGGCTTGGCACTCCCGCTGTCTGCCAGAAGTCACCCACCGGCGGCTGCGTTCGTGGCTTCTGCACCACCATGTGTGGGCACCTTTAATATGCCTCTCTTCCCCTGGGCAACACCACTCAACCAGATAGTAAGAAACACCTGCCCCCCTGAAATGTTTAAGTTTAACCTCAACATTTGCTTCTAAACTATATGGAGTAGGAAGCTAGTCTCGTCTGGGTTATGGAGCAATCCATCCGACTGTTTTAATATATGTTTAATAGATTTTCAGTACTGGATTCACTGAATATATATACATAGTACTGGATTCACAGTATATATATATATATACATATAATTTAAACTATGTAAAGCGTCTGCGCCAAACGATGGTAAAATTTGCCTTTCCGATCGTTTCTCAAGAACTGATAGACTGTCTTTATTCCCCTTATATAACTTGGAGTTCTATCTTAAGCTCATTATTTAGCATTATTTCTGTTATTGCTTTTAAGATTACGATTATTATTAGTGTTAGTAGTGGCAACCGTAGCATTAGTAGTAGAAGACATAGTAGTAATAGTAGAAGTAGTAGTTGTAGTAATTGCAGTAGTAGTAGTAGTGGTAGCTTTTATAGTATTAATGGTGGTAGTTGGGGTAAATATGTAGAATGACAAGTTTTGTCACCAAGTCTAGTAGACTGACAGTTAATGAACCTCACTGTTTGTCTGGCAAGTTCTGTAGAATAAGTGTTTGGTCTATATTAAGTGTTGTAATTATGTCAGCAGTAACAGTTGTAATGGTTGTAGTTTTAGTAGCAGCAGTGCTAATGACAGCACCAGAAGTTGTGGTAGTAGCAGTAGTTGCTGCAGCAGCAGTAGGTGTTAACAGTAGTAGTAGTGGTAGCAGTAGTAGTAGTAGCAGCAGCAGCAGCAGCAGTAGTAGTAGTAGTAGTAGTAGTAGTAGTAGTAGTAGTACAGATTGTAGCAGCAGTCGTAGCTAGTGGCAGCAGTGGGCGTTGTAGTAGCAATCGTAGCTAGTGGCAGCAGTGGAGGTTGTAGCAGCAGTCGTAGCTAGTGGCAGCAGTGGAGGTTGTAGCAGCAGTCGTAGCTAGTGGCAGCAGTGGGCGTTGTAGTAGCAATCGTAGCTAGTGGCAGCAGTGGAGGTTGTAGCAGCAGTCGTAGCTAGTGGCAGCAGTGGAGGTTGTAGCAGCAGTCGTAGCTAGTGGCAGCAGTGGAGGTTGTAGCAGCAGTCGTAGCTAGTGGCAGCAGTGGGCGTTGTAGTAGCAATCGTAGCTAGTGGCAGCAGTGGAGGTTGTAGCAGCAGTCGTAGCTAGTGGCAGCAGTGGAGGTTGTAGCAGCAGTCGTAGCTAGTGGCAGCAGTGGAGGTTGTAGCAGCAGTCGTAGCTAGTGGCAGCAGTGGAGGTTGTAGCAGCAGTCGTAGCTAGTGGCAGCAGTGGAGGTAGTAGCAGCAGTCGTAGCTAGTGGCAGCAGTGGAGGTTGTAACAGCAGTCGTAGCTAGTGGCAGCAGTGGAGGTTGTAGCAGCAGTCGTAGCTAGTGGCAGCAGTGGAGGTTGTAGCAGCAGTCGTAGCTAGTGGCAGCAGTGGAGGTTGTAGCAGCAGTCGTAGCTAGTGGCAGCAGTGGAGGTTGTAGCAGCAGTCGTAGCTAGTGGCAGCAGTGGAGGTTGTAGCAGCAGTCGTAGCTAGTGGCAGCAGCGGAGGTTGTAGCAGCAGTCGTAGCTAGTGGCAGCAGTGGTCGCATTTTCAGTAGCAGAAGGACCACTAGCTGTAAGTAGCAGGTATGGTAGTAGTAACAGCATCAATACTAATAGAGTATATATCAGAACGAGAATATTATTCAAAGTTCAGCACTGCTGTGATAATACTTTGGTGAGCTGGTAGTACCATCCAGCTTCTGGCCAGACCCTGGGACACTTAATCCGACTGAATGAAGACACTGGTGACACTCCAATTTATATTTAATATTATTAACTTATTATTGTCAATTCAAATAATTTACGATTATATGAATTAAGTTTAGATAATTTTGATAATTCTGTTTTGATGATGTTTAAATGCAAACGTAATTATGTGTGTATACCCCTGTGTGTGTGTGTGTGTGTGTGTGTGTGTGTGTGTGTGTGTACTCACCTAATTGTACTCACCTAATTGTGGTTGCAGGGGTCGAGACTCAGCTCCTTGCCCCGCCTCTTCACTGATCGCTACTGGGTCCTCTCTCTCTCTGCTTCCTGAGCTTTGTCATACCTCTTCTTAAAACTATGTATGGTTCCTGCCTCCACTACTTCACTTGCTAGGCTATTCCACTTGCTGACAACTCTATGACTGAAGAAATACTTCCTAACGTCCCTGTGACTCGTCTGAGTCTTCAGCTTCCAGTTGTGACCCCTTGTCCCTGTGTTCCCTCTCTGCAACATCCTATCTCTGTCCACCTTGTCTATTCCCCGCAGTATCTTGTATGTCGTTATCATGTCTCCCCTGACCCTTCTGTCCTCCAGTGTCGTCAGTCCGATTTCCCTTAACCTTTCCTCGTACGACATTCCCTTGAGCTCTGGGACTAGCCTTGTTGCAAACCTTTGTACTTTCTCTAACTTCCTGACGTGGTTGACCAGGTGTGGGTTCCAGACTGGTGCTGCATACTCCAGTATGGGCCTAACATACACAGTGTACAGTGTCTTGAACGATTCCTTATTAAGGTATCGGAACGCTATTCTCAGGTTTGCCAGGCGCCCGAATGCTGCAGCGGTTATTTGGTTGATGTGTGCCTCCGGTGATGTGCTCGGTGTTATGGTCACCCCAAGGTCTTTCTCTCTGAGTGAGGTCTGTAGTCTTTGTCCACCTAGCCTATACTCTGTCTGCGGTCTTCTTTGCCCCTCCCCAATCTTCATGACTTTGCATTTGGCTGGATTGAATTCGAGAAGCCAGTTACTGGACCACATGTTCAGCCTGTCCAGGTCTCTTTGCAGTCCTGCCTCATCCTCGTCAGAGTCTATTCCTTCCATCATGTCGTTCACATATATCAAAAATAGCACTGGTCCTAGAACTGACCCCTGTAGGACCCCGCTCGTAACAGGCGCCCACTGTGATGTGTGTGTGTGTGTGTGTGTGTGTGTGTGTGTGTGTGTGTGTGTGTGTGTAAGTAATCACTCTTGATCGAGGGGAGAACGTCATGAAACCGGTTTCTTGTGCTCACAAAGAGAAACCCAGAACAAGAGTGAGAGCCGAATATTAAAAAAAAAATATTAAAACTATCATTGCTATTTATTGCGTGCTGAAACATGAATTGTAACATTTCGATAAATGGAATTGAAAACTAAATGCAAACTCTGGTATGTGTGAAAATGTGCAAATATATAATTCTTGAAATACAAAAATATGTATTAAATCATATAGGAAAATACAACTACACGAATATGAAAGGTGCATATACATCGATATATATATATATATATATATATATATATATATATATATATATATATATATATATATATATATATATATATATATATATATATATATATATATATATATATAGATATGTATATATATACATATATATATATATGTCGTGCCGAATAGGCAGAACTTGCGATCTTATCTTAAATAGCAACGCTCATCTTGCCATATAGGACAAGTGAAAATTTGTGTAAGCAATAATTTCGCCAAAATCATTCTGAACCTAACGAAAAAAATATATTTTACTGTGTTTGTTTAGTATTAAATTATTGTAAACAAATCTAAAATATATTTAGTTGGGTTAGGCTAAAATAAATTGCGCTTGTTATAATAAGGTTAGGTAAGTTTTCTAAGTTCCTTTTGGGGCAAAATTATAAATTTTTACACCAACATTAAAGAAAAAAATATATCTTTAAACGTATAAGAGAAAATTTTAGAAAGGACTTAATTTTAAGTGAGTTCTTGCTAATTGACCAGTTTACACATTCGGCACGACATACATATACATATATATATATATATATATATATATATATATATATATATATATATATATATATATATATATATATATATATATATATATATATATATATACATATATATATATATATATATATATATATATATATATATATATATATATATATATATATATATATATATATATATATATATATATATGTATATATATTCTCCACAGACTCCTAAGTATACCGCTAACCCTTTTTCCCTCATCAATTCTATGATTCGCCTCATCTTTCATAGACCCATCCGCTGACACGTCCACTCCCAAATATCTGAATACATTCACCTCCTCTATACTCTCTCCCTCCAATCTGATATCCAATCTTTCATCACCTAATCTTTTTGTTATCCTCAGGAGGGAAGAGTATATGGAAAAAAAGAGAGAGGTTAAGAGAGTGGTGAAGCAATGTAAAAAGAGAGCAAATGAGAGAGTGGGTGAGATGTTATCAACAAATTTTTTTGAAAATAAGAAAAAGTTTAAGAGTGAGATTAACATGTTAAGGAAGCCTAAAGAAGAAATGGATTTGTCAGTTGAAAATAGGAGAGGAGAGTTATTAAATGGAGAGTTAGAGGTATTGGGAAGATGGAGGGAATATTTTGAGGAATTGTTAAATGTTGATGAAGATAGGGAAGCTGTGATTTCGTGTATAGGGCAAGGAGGAATAACATCTTATAGGAGTGAGGAAGAGCCAGTTGTGAGTGTGGGGGAAGTTCGTGAGGCAGTAGGTAAAATGAAAGGGGGCAAGGAAGCCGGGATTGATGGGATAAAGATAGAAATGTTAAAAGCAGGTGGGGATATAGTTTTGGAGTGGTTGGTGCAATTATTTAATAAATGTATGGAAGAGGGTAAGGTACCTAGGGATTGGCAGAGAATATGCATAGTTCCTTTGTATAAAGGCAAAGGGGACAAAAGAGAGTGCAAAAATTATAGGGGGATAAGTCTGTTGAGTATACCTGGTAAAGTGTATGGTAGAGTTATTATTGAAAGAATTAAAAGTAAGACTGAGAATAGGATAGCAGATGAAAAAGGAGGCTTTAGGAAAGGTAGGGGGTGTGTGTGGACCAGGTGTTTACAGTGAAACATATAAGTGAACAGTATTTAGATAAGGCTAAAGAGGTCTTTGTGGCATTTATGGATTTGGAAAAGGCGTATGACAGGGTGGATAGGGGGGCAATGTGGCAGATGTTGCAGTTGTATGGTGTAGGAGGTAGGTTACTGAAAGCAGTGAAGAGTTTTTACGAGGATAGTGAGGCTCAAGTTAGAGTACTCAGGAAAGAGGGAAATTATTTCCCAGTAAAAGTAGGCCTTAGACAAGGATGTGTGATGTCACCGTGGTTGTTTAAGATATTTATAGAATGGGTTGTAAGAGAAGTAAATGCGAGGGTATAGACAAGAGGCGTGGAGTTAAAAGATAAAGAATCTCACATAAAGTGGGAGTTGTCACAGTTGCTCTTTGCTGATGACACTGTGCTCTTGGGAGATTCTGAAGAGAAGTTGCAGAGATTGGTGGATGAATTTGGTAGGGTGTGCAAAAGAAGAAAATTAAAAGTGAATACAGGAAAGAGTAAGGTTATGAGGATAACAAAAATATTAGGTGATGAAAGATTGGATATCAGATTGGAGGGAGAGAGTATGGAGGAGGTGAATGTATTCAGATATTTGGGAGTGGACGTGTCAGCGGATGAGTCTATGAAGGATGAGGTGAATCATAGAATTGAAAAGGGGAAAAGGGTGAGTGGTGCACTTAGGAGTCTGTGGAGACAAAGAACTTTGTCCTTGGAGGCAAAGATGGGAATGTATGAGAGTATTGTTTTACCAACGCTCTTATATGGGTGTGAAGCATGGGTGATGAATGTTGCAGCGAGGAGAAGGCTGGAGGCAGTGGAGATGTCATGTCTGAGGGCAATGTGTTGTGTGAATATAATGCAGAGAATTCGTAGTTTGGAAGTTAGGAGGAGGTGCGGGATTACCAAAACTGTTGTCCAGAGGGCTGAGGAAGGGTTGTTGAGGTGGTTCGGACATGTAGAGAGAATGGAGCGAAACAGAATGACTTCAAGAGTGTATCAGTCTGTAGTGGAAGGAAGGTGGGGTAGGGGTCGGCCTAGGAAAGGTTGGAGGGAGGGGGTAAAGGAGGTTTTGTGTGCGAGGGGCTTGGACTTCCAGCAGGCGTGCGTGAGCGTGTTTGATAGGAGTGAATGGAGACGAATGGTTTTTAATACTTGACGTGCTGTTGGAGTGTGAGCAAAGTAACATTTATGAAGGGGTTCAGGGAAACCGGCAGGCCGGACTTGAGTCCTGGAGATGGGAAGTACAGTGCCTGCACACTGAAGGAGGGGTGTTAATGTTGCAGTTTAAAAACTGTAGTGTAAAGCACCCTTCTGGCAAGACAGTGATGGAGTGAATGATGGTGAAAGTTCTTCTTTTTCGGGCCACCCTGCCTTGGTGGGAATCGGCCAGTTAGATAATAAAAAAAGATATATATATATATATATATATATATATATATATATATATATATATATATAATATTTATATACATATATATATAATATAATATTTATATATATACATACAACATATATATATAATGTTGTATGTATATATATAAATATATAATATATATATATAAATATGTATATAAATATATATATATATGTTATATATATATTTATATATATATAAATATATGTATATATATTATAAGTATATGTATATATATATTATATGTATATATATATTATAAGTATATGTATATATATATATATATACATATACATATATATATATATATATATATATATATATATATATATATATATATATATATATATATATACATACATATATATATGTATATATATATATATATATATATATATATATATATATATACATATACATATATATATATATATATATATATATATATATATATATATATATATATTTATATATATATATATATATATATATATATATATATATATATATATATATATATATATATATATATATATATATATATATATATATATATATATATATATATATATATATATATATATATATATGCGAGGAAGTTAGCATATTTCTTGGCTTATATACACAAATAGGCACTTATCAATATATGTATATTTGCCAAGATATATGCATCTCTCAGTATATATGCATTAATTAAATCTTCAGGGAGAATTTCCTTTAATTCCAGTCTTAAGGATTACTTGTAGCGATAAGGTTTTAACTTTCTAGTATGTCTCTTAGATGTGGTTTAACCGGCCAAGTTAAAAAACACGCAAGTTAAACCCACATATAATCCTAAATGTCATGTCTGGCCCTAACGTGAATGGACAGGTCTGTCTCTTACGTGAGGTCTGATTGGTTAAGATCGTCAAGAATGTGAGACCTGATTGTTCAGGTCTGTGACTTACACAATACAAACTTTCTAGCAGCACATTATCCAAGGGTTTTATCCTCTACCGATGCTGTATAGCCCTTGTGGTTTAGTGCTTCTTTTTGATAATAACAATAATAATAATAATCCTCTACCGACGAAAAGCGTCTGTTTCTTCACCTCTTCGTGGCTCGATGACTTTAACAAGATTATCCTCCCTCGGGTTACATACCTCTGGCCATTATAATTTTCTTCAGTTTTTATTGAGGAACATTTACCCCCTTTTTTTTAATTAAAATTGCTGAAAGTAAGTTTTTATGTTTTTTTTTTTTTGGGGGGGGGGGGGTCGTGAAGCCTTATTAAACGAAGACACATGGTTTGTTTAACATTTTTTTTCTTCTGCCACAAAGGGGCATATAAGTTTACAACTACAAGGTGAGTATGCGGCAAAACTTCGGTAAGGGGTGGTTGCGTACGCCAGCGGAACGCTTCGGTCAGATGACCAAAAGCTCCAGTGGCGGGCCATCATATGACTAAGACCCGCGTCAGGAAACACTTGTCCTGTTTCCTGATTAATCTTACCTAACTAACATAAAAGTTCGGCTATATGGAGCAACGACCAGCCACCAGTAGCACTTCTACCACAACTACCACTACTACCACAACTACCATCAAACTGTACATGAGATCACTTAAACGCAGACATGTCATCACAAACTTTTGACAAATTTTCTTCATACCTTTCCTGAAGGACATGCACGTAATTAAAAATCCATTATGATAACTACACAGCGATTTTTTTGACAGAAAAACGAACGGCATAATATGTGCATGAGTTCTTACAGAAAACCAATTTTTCCTTGCGGAGACCAACACGCTCAGAAATTTTGCCAGATCTTATGTATTTGGAGAGCGCTCAGTTAAATAATTCGCCTTCAATAAAACCAGTGTATCTCTGAGGTCCATTGTAGTCTAGACCGTCGTTGGTATACCCAGCCTTTGTATAATTTTCTCGATACCTCAGCCACAATTGAGTTAGTGACATAAACAGTGAGTCAGCAAACTTAATATCCAAGATTATAAACACTGAGAGGTGTGTATCTCTTATCATTTATACGTTGTGAGTTTACTTAACCCTCTATTTAAGGGATTTGAGTATCCTGGACCTGTGCATAGGTTATATGCAACCACTTCACAAACCATAGCATCTCGCTTGGATATCTGTGATATACCAGTGACTGTATCGAAGGTAAAGGTGTGAGAAATAACTCTGCGAGGCCACTAGGAATGTCGCAAAATCATTAAACACGTGTGGGTTATTCAACACAAGGAGCCGTGGAGGCTCAATCCTCCGTCAGCCAATCCCAAAACACGTCACCGAGCTGTACTCACAGAGTCAGCAATGGACTCCAAAGAAACTCACTTACAAGAAGCAGGCATTCATGGTAGGAAGGTAAAAAAAATGAAGGAACCTAACTATAGGCTACTATCGTCAGGAACAGCGGAGGATTTAATCCCCGGAAGAAGAATCGGGCCTCCTCTGTGAAACACCTACATAACGAAACTCTATATGCCATCTACAGGCAAAAATTAGAAGAGAAAAATACAGTTGACGAGAAGAAAAAATGCCATTTATTTAATCATTAGGTAGCCGGAGACTCAGTGGTAGTGCCCACAGCTCACAATCGAAAAAACCAAGCTCGACCCTGAAGGAGCTCGAGACGTTTAGGAGCGTGGGTATATTTATTTACACCTGTTGACCTTCTTCACCTAGCATTAGTAGGTACTTAGTCGTTAGCATCATGAGAGTGGCTACATTTCATAGAGTTCCACTTGGAATAAACTGAAACACAACAGTTCTTAAGCTATTAATCCAATGGTGAATAAACACAGAGGTTGAAGATTATGTCCTGCTGAACCAATGATAAATGTGTATAACTTATTCAAGACATCAAGGAAGGAATCGACGGATTATAATTACAGAGTGGACGACCTATATTGTTGCCACGTTAATCTTCTTGAAGGCAGGTACTCAACAAAAATAATTGAAAGATAGGCAAATTAAGCTCCCTAAAGTTTACCAACATTACTGGATATTTCAAGATCAATTTACAATGAAGGAAAATTAAGCAAAGACAGTGTAACCAAAGAAATCTATAATCTTATAGGAAAAGTCTGGATTCTGTGTCAAAGCATAAAATATTGCAGCAGATTGATGAGTAATGGAAAAAGAAACTCATTTCGTAGACAGTGGTAAGAGGTCTGGAGAAGGGGACAGTAAAAGAGTAAGAGAAAGGGAGAAAATTCGGATAGATACGACCAGAGAGGCTGCAACATTCTCACCAGCTTCTTACGAAACAACAGTCGGAAGTTCAGTGCTGGAGAACTGAGAGTGCTCAGGAGATTGCCAGCATTTTTGGTAACCTACTAAGGGTTAGCGGACATTCATGGAGGAAACGGTGACCTCGAGATATGCGGCTATGTCTGTAATCGTCTCCATTTGCGAGGAAGAAAATGGTTATATTGTAAGACAAGAGACAGGCGGCTTACAAGGGACTACGGGAATGGTGGTTTCACGAGAGGGTTTAGAACAACGGAGACGGCAGAACAAGGGACAGGTGGGAAACTCCAAGGAGACGCATTTCTTTAGAGGCTGTGCTTGAAAGTGGAAGTTATACCATGAAGATGAGGGTGTCACTTGACGTCTATAAAGATGAGAGGAGGAGGAAGAGGGTAACATTTCACGTTTAGTAAGATGAGAGGGAGGAGGAAGAGGCTGAAGTCATGTTGTCCTTCAGCTCTACTACAATACAGAATAGACTGGGACAGACTGACAACACACCCCGTGAGGAATGTGTTGTAGGATCTACATACCATGATGGCAGACTAAAACAGAGAAGGTTAAAGCAGGAAGGGTAAGTGTCCTTGTACAATAACTTTTATATCCACAGATGATTCAAACTTTTAAAATTATTAGTTTTTCATTCACTAGATCGCCAAGTTAGCTATTATACTAATACATATAATTCCCAATTGAACCAAAGAACTGAATAATAGCCTTGATAGGTTTTCGACATTTCCCAACACTAGCATGTAAACAATCAATGGATCTAGTAAGATATAAGACTTATCAAACCAGTCGCGCGTGACTATGCAGTTCACAAGTAAAGGCAGAAACATGCCAGTAAAGACACTAACAAAAACAAACCAAGAAAAAACACACCAAGACAACCACAAAGACACACCCACCAATCATGGATGATCCACTAGATACTGCATAAACAAAACTGTATCTGCCACTTTATCTCCTGGCCATAATACAATTCACTCTCACGTGAACATAGCCAACACCATCGCCTGGAGTTTTTTTTATGTAGCTTTAGCTCGGCTAACTACCACCCAACTTTTATTGACAACACAAAGTTGAGACCGGATGAACACCAACTGACTGCCGCAAAAGAACCTGTAACCGGGTTTAGAGCAGTAGTCATTTTATGCTACCTATTTATTGCCTAAATATCCTGCATAGCTAAAAGTGCCACTCTTAATGAATCATTATAATTTCAGGCGGCACTCCAACATCTTAATTAGTAAAACTTGGTTGGGTTTCTGGAATTATTCAGCGAGATTTGGTGTCGCACGAGATTTGGATTTAATTGTTGTTTGTGTTCTCTCGGTATACAAAGTATCAGATGGAAACCATACCCAAGGCCGGGATTGAACCCGCGGTCATAGAGTCTCAAAACTCCAGCCCGTCGCGTTAGCCACTAGACCAGCAGCCACAATAAGATTCATCCAACTAGGTATAATTCTACACCATAGGAAGGTTAGCACAGGCACCACTGTGACCACAAATTCAAGTTTTTACAGACGAATCTCCAGCTAGCGTGGCCGTGACGAACTCTAGCTCAAGGGACTTGAGATTTGCAATCGTGTCATTACGATTTCTTGAGTCAAGTATCAGATGGAATAAATGACCTGTAATTTTTTTAATTTCTGTCTGCAAAGTCATGGAAGGAATGATGAATAAAATATTTCTTTTTTTTTCTGCCCTGAAAAGTGATTTATAATGAAAAATGGCAGAGATATTCCACAGGATTACAGATACAAAAAACTGCTGCAGTAACATATATGGATGTTGCCAAAACCTTGAAAATGACTTGATGTTTGATTTAAAAATATATATCCCTGTTTTGCTGCATTTTTTTTCAGGGGTAAAACTTCTTCTGTCTTGTCACCTGGATAATTGTCCTTCGGACAATTATCCAGGTGACATGGGATATCACAAGCTGTGTTATAAATCCATTGATTTTTATCGTCTTCAGTAATGGTATTGGTTAATCATTTTTTTGTAACCAGAATCCTTAAATTCTCGTTGTATTGAGCATTGTTCAAAAAATCCATTGAATCAATGAAAATAGGGTTTCAGATTTACTCATTCAAGTATTACGTCAAAAACGGGAGTAGGTTGGTAGACAGCAACCGCCCAGGGAGGTACTACCGTCCTGCCAAGTGAGTGTAAAATGAAAGCCTGTAATTGTTTTACATGATGGTAGGATTGCTGGTGTCTTTTGTCTGTCTCATAAGTATGCAAGATTACAGGTACGTCTTGCTACTTCTACTTACACTTAGGTCACACTACACATACATGTACAAGCATATATATATACACATCTCTCTGGGTTTTCTGCTATTTTCTTTCTTGTTCTTGTTCTTGTTTATTTCCTCTTATCTCCATGGGGAAGTGGAACAGAATTCTTCCTCCGTAAGCCATGCGTGTTGAAAGAGGCGACTAAAATCCCGGGAGCAAGGGGTTAGTAACCCCTTCTCTTGTTTAAATTACTAAATTTGAAAAGAGAAACTTTTGTTTTTCTTTTTGGGCCACTCTGCCTCGGTGGGATACGGCCGGTTTGTTGAAAGAAGAATATATATATGTATATATATATATATATATATATATATATATATATATATATATATATATATATATATATATATATATATATAATATATCAAAGTCCTACTCGATATCATGAAAAGGATAGGTCGTTCGTGGCTGGGTTCTGAATCTCATCTGG
>NC_091343.1:22568690-22616190 GCF_038502225.1 Cherax quadricarinatus | reverse complement strand
TATGCAATAATTTCGCCAAAATCATTCTGAATCTAACGAAAAAAATATATTTCACTGTGTTTGTTTAGTATTAAATTATTGTAAACAAATCTAAAATATATTTAGTTGGGTTAGGCTAAAATAAATTGCGCTTGTTATAATAAGGTTAGGTAAGTTTTCTAAGTTCCTTTTGGTGCAAAGTTATAAATTTTTACATCAACATTAATGAAAAAAATATATCTTTAAACGTATAATAGAAAATTTTAGAAAGGACTTAATTTTAAATGAGTTCTTGCTAATTGACCAGTTTTACATATTCGGCACGACATTATATATATATATATATATATATATATATATATATATATATATATATATATATATATATATATATATATATATATGCAGGATGGGGTGCGCCTCTGGTGCAAATTGTGGGACCCATACTATATATATTAAAGACGTATTTATAAATGTGTGTGTGCTTATATACGTCGTGCCTACATTTTTATACTGCACAAAGAAATCAGATTTTGTTATGGTTGTAATAAGGAAAATTGGGCCAAACTCTCATACAAAATTGTCTTTAATTTTCTTTAAGTGATTAATAGATACATGTTTACAGTGAAAACGAGAATGTTTGCTTTTTCTCCAAACCTAACATAGAGAATGAACTTAATTTATTTGAACTTATGTCTACCAAGCATATCTATGACCAAGCATATCTATGATTTTATTATAAATTAATTAAAATCTGTAAAATCTTTTTTTTCGAAATGGTCAGTCTGATTCTCGCAAATCAATTGCATAAAATTTGTTCACATTGCTTATTCAGGAAATATAACCGATGCTTTTGATGCCAAACTTATATTTTGCTCACATATAAAGGCACTCACAATGAATCAGAAATTTCCTATACACACATAAATCCGTTGACATTGAACCGTAAATATATATATATATATATATATATATATATATATATATATATATATATATATATATATATATATATATATATATATATATATATATATATATATATATATATATATACATATATATATATATATATATATATATATATATATATATTCTATACAGCCATAAAACTTCACTTTCTCAATATATATATACGAGAAAAACACAAAAACTTGCTCTCTAGGGAACACATCAAGACTGTGATCCTCTGACATCACCCTCCAGCGGCTGACGTCACCAAGTCCAGTGTAAACATTGGATAGTGGTTTCTGGCCTTGTAAACCCGAATATTACTGCAAGATGCTGGCGACCACGTTCTACTCCCTCTGTTAATCCCCTGGGGGCCACGGTATGTGTGTGTGTGTGTGTGTGTGTGTGTGTGTGTGTGTGTGTGTGTGTGTGTGTGTGTGTGTGTGTGTGTGTGTGTGTGTGTGTGTGTGTGTGTGTGTGTGTGTGTGTGTGTGTATGTGTCTGTATGTAAGACTGAGAGAGGAAAGATAAGAACTGACAGAGGGACAGAGGGTAGAGGATGGAGGGCAGAGAGAGAGAGAGAGAGAGAGAGAGAGAGAGAGAGAGAGAGAGAGAGAGAGAGAGAGAGAGAGAGAGAGAAAGGTTTGGGTGAGAGTACATGGAAAGTACAGATAACATAACATCCCTGTCCCTAGGGGTAGAGATACAGGAGGTGAATGTGGGATGGGAAGGATTTGGTTGGCTTGGGGATGAGGCTTTTAGGGTTAGTGGTTGGAGGAAGGTATCTTTGTTGGCTGTGGGCATCTGATGTTGTGGAACTGGAAAGAGTGGGGGGAATAAGTGCCAGTGGCAGTAAGGATGGGGATAAGTTGGATGTTACTTGGATGATTAGCAGACGGAAAAAGTGTCTGAATGTGTGGGGGTGAGTTTGAGGTAGTGAGTGTGGGTTGCTTGAGAGTGTGGGTGAATGTGGAACTAGGTGCGACTGAGAGTAACCAAGCGAACTAAGTAGGAGAGAGTAGGTAAGGGAGTACGGAGGAGTGATGGGAGTTTTTGTCTCAGATGGTTGATTGATGGAAGGAAACTGAGATTTTTTTTAAAGATTTAATGTATAGAAGGAAAGGAGGGGTAAATTTTGGATGTTTGGATGGGTGGAGCTGGAACATGGAGGAGGAGTGAAGACTGGGAAGTTACCTTTGTAAAGAATCAATGGTGGGACTGAATATGGTAGTTTATATCACTGGATGAACAGGCGTAGTGTTATCAAGTATGGAAATTATAGATTGCATGACTTACGTAAATACATAATGCAAGTAAACATGGATGAAAAGACTAGACAGAACAAGCTTTTATTGGAGAGGTGCATCAATAAAAGCTTCTCCTTCAGTTAGTGTCTTCATACCCATCTGGTATAACTCATACTTGGAAATCAGGCTGAGTCGTCTGTGTTGTTGGTTTGGAGCTGATCTGTTCATTCCTTAGTATATTTTAATCCCCATCCCCTCCACTTTGGTTCTTGTCCCTTCCAAATTTCTCTTGGTTACTGTCTCTCTTTAGTCTTTGTGTACGTACACCCTCATGTACCTGTCTCAATCCCTTCTGATACATATTTTTAGTCTAATTACTCCTCTCCTCATTGTCCTCTTAGGAAAAATTATCTTCTCTGGACGTCATCTCTCTCTGGTATATAGAACTACTCTATTTTGTCAATTTTCTGTTGTTTATCTCTAATTTTCATGGCTGTCATTATTCGATAGATATTTGTCTTTACTGCCAGCTCCTTGTGTATGTAATTACTTAGTAGTAAATATGGGAGCAGAGCTATGATTCTAGTGATGTACGCTCAGCATTTAATCTTTCACCTCACCTTTCAGCCCCTTCTGATTATTCCACGATGCTCTCCCAAATATGCTAATCAGTTTAAATTCCCATGTCTCTATTTCCCATTTCTCATTTTCGCATTTATGGTTTCCTTCCTCGATCTCTCCTCAGCTATCTGCTCGCACGATCATTTTCTCTTTTCGTAATCCCCCTCCTTCATCATCCTTTGTCTTTCTTCGTAATTTTTCTCCAGCTTCTTCCAGGTACAATCATGACACATACTTTCCACCCTGAAACTCTAAGAGTTCCTTGTTGTTACCCCTCTCTTAATTACAGGTGTACCAGCACTGTAATATTGGGTGCAGTACAGTACGCGGATGTTGTACACAGTCTGTGTTTACACACCTCCGTTGTTTCGAACACGAATGACACGCAACACTTCTCGTGTTATGTAAATGTTTAATATTGTTATGCAAATAATTGTTCTTATTATTAGATGCACAGTACATTGGCTTTAAAGTCTGTCGGCTATACGAGGGTCATTAAGGTTGCTTGTCGTCTGAACATCAGCGCTCAGGGTTACTTTAATCCCTTAAACAAAGACTAACCTTAATCCTGGTTGTAAATACACCGAGAGATATACACCTCTCAACGTATATAACACTTGGATTATTATCATTATTATTATTAATTATTGTTATTATTATTATTATTATTATTATTATTATTATTATTATTAGTAGTAGTAGTAGTAGTAGTAGTAGAAGTAGTAGTAGTAGTAGTAGTAGTAGTAGTAGTAGTAGCAGTAGTAGCAGTAGCAGAAGCAGCAATAGTAGTAGTAGTAGTAGCAGTAACAGTAGTAGTAGTAATAACAGTAGTAGTAGCAATAGTGACAATAGTATTATAGGCAAGTGTCACGTAATTTCGAGCATGTGTTTACTAAATATTTAAGATAATGACTGAAGCGAACATAGTACACGGGTAAGCCGTCCCTCAATGAAGTTATTAATATTAACATTATTGTTAACATTGCTGTTAAAATAACACAGATGCCTGGTGATCAATTTTTTTCTCGATTTCTGTCTACATTTAATTTACATAATTTCTTTTATAAGTATCTTTGTTTTCATTTCGAATGGCTGTTTTTTGGCCAATAAAATTCTTGTCGAATTTATATCAATGGTTTTTACATACCACCATAACAGTAGCAAAAGGGCGTTATGGTTATTATATATATTTTTTTTACATTTACATATTGGTGCAAAAAACATATAAAATTTTGAACAATAGCCTAGTATGTGACAAACCCGGAGGGCTTAATACTCTGTCAAAGGTAAAAAATAAAAATTTTCTCTTTATTATTATTATTATTATTATTATTATTATTATTATTATTATTATTATTATATTGTACTTTTTATGATCAGCATTTTAGATTACATAACTATTTCATCTGTTGGTTTTGACAATAGTGTGATTCTCTCTCTCTCTCTCTTTCCTTCTCTCTCTCCTTTCTCTCTCTTTCAGATCATTTTACGACAAAAAGAATTAAGTCAAAACAACGATGAGATCTTGAACAGCAGTTAACAACACTACTGGTAGTTCAGCAGTTAACAACACTACTGGTAGTTCAGCAGTCAACAACACTACTGGCAGTTCAGCAGTTAAAAACACTAATGATATTTCAGCAGTTAACAACACTGATATTTCAGCAGTTAACACTACTGGTAGTTCAGCAGTTAACAACACTACTGGCAGTTCAGCAGTTAACACTACTGGTAGTTCAGCAGTTAACAACACTACTGGTAGTTCAGCAGTTAACAACACTACTGGTAGTTCAGCAGTTAACAACACTACTGGCAGTTCAACAGTTAACAACACTACTGACAGTTCAGCATTTAACAACACTACTGGTAGTTCAGCAGTTAACAACACTACTGGCAGTTCAGCAGTTAACAACACTACTGGTAGTTCAGCATTTAACAATACTACTGGCAGTTCAGCAGTTAACAACACTACTGGCAGTTCAGCAGTTAACAACACTACTGGCAGTTCAGCAGTTAACAACACTACTGGTAGTTCAGCAGTTAACAACACTACTGGTAGTTCAGCAGTTAACAACACTACTGGCAGTTCAGCAGTTAACAACACTACTGGTAGTTCAGCAGTTAACAACACTACTTTTAGTTCAGCAGTTAACAACACTACTGGTAGTTCAGCCGTTAACAACACTACTGGTAGTTCAGCAGTTAACAACACTACTGGTAGTTCAGCAGTCAACAACACTACTGGCAGTTCAGCAGTTAACAACACTACTGGTAGTTCAGCAGTTAACAACACTACTTTTAGTTCAGCAGTTAACAACACTACTGGTAGTTCAGCAGTTAACAACACTACTGGTAGTTCAGCAGATAACAACACTACTGGTAGTTCAGCAGTTAACAACACTACTGGTAGTTCAGCAGTTAACAACACTACTGGTAGTTCAGGAGTTAACAACACTACTGGTAGTTCAGCAGTTAACAACACTACTGGTAGTTCAGCAGTTAACAACACTACTGGTAGTTCAGGAGTTAACAACACTACTGGTAGTTCAGCAGTTAACAACACTACTGGTAGTTCAGCAGTTAACAACACTACTGGTAGTTCAGCAGTTAACAACACTACTGGTAGTTCAGCAGTTAACAACACTACTGGTAGTTCAGCAGTTAACAACACTACTGGTAGTTCAGCAGTTAACAACACTACTGGTAGTTCAGCAGTTAACAACACTACTGGTAGTTCAGCAGTTAACAACACTACTGGTAGTTCAGCAGTTAACAACACTACTGGCAGTTCAGCAGTTAACAACACTACTGGTAGTTCAGCAGTTAACAATACTACTGGTAGTTCAGCAGTTAACAACACTACTGGTAGTTCAGCAGTTAACACTACTGGCAGTTCAGCAGTTAACAACACTACTGGCAGTTCAGCAGTTATCAACACTACTGGCAGTTCAGCAGTTAACAACACTACTGGTAGTTCAGCAGTTAACAACACTACTGGTAGTTCAGCAGTTAACAACACTACTGGTAGTTCAGCAGTTAACAACACTACTGGCAGTTCAGCAGTTAACAACACTACTGGCAGTTGAGTATTTAACGACACTAATCAACCTCTTCACCGGCCATTAAATGGCAGGTGAGGAGGTTTAGCACGAGATCAGCTGCCGAGCGATCTTTTCTGAGACTTAATTGGTTTTACGAGATGAAAAAGCAACTAACCGAAGTAAATATCTTGTGTAGTTTGAATAACTTCGTTCGAGACTAGAGGATGCAAATTAAAACAATGACTTATTTTATAAATAAGAAAATGCGAGCACTAACAAGTGAGTCACGAGACGAACGACTTAAGTCAACAAGGATAAGATCAGTTGAGAGGTTTAAAACCGACAAGTTGAGGATTGAGACACTTATGCAACATATGGGAATCTTTATTCAAGAAACATACTTTCAAGATTGATGGAATGAACACATCGACTCCAGGCTGAGGGACTGAGTACCTCAAACTCCTCCTCTCCTTACACCTTTCTGCTTTGTATTGGACTGATGAAGCCACTGTGTGGCGAAACGTGTTTTCAATAAAGATTCTCGTATGTTGCATAAGTGTCTCAATCCTCAAGGATGAGATCAGGAATACGAGGCAGTATTTTGTTTTTCTTTTGCCGATCAAGCAAAACAAACCGACTGCATCGAAGAATGTACAGAGAAAAATTCCATTTAGGAAAATCGTCAAGAGGGTGAAATTTACATGAGTGGCAACACGTCTTCCCATGGAGTCGTGTGGCCAAAACGTAAACAAATGCCTTTTAACGTACAAGAAACCAAACTGGCTAGGTATGGAGGGAGTTCTAGCAGTCTCGTCTGAGGCTGCATTTCCTATTCTGACAGCTTGATTAATCAGACTGCTGTTGCATCCACATCCACATTTGCTGTTGCAAGCAGCAACAGCAGATGCATAACTATAACACAGCCTGATATGGCACTTATTTGCATCAAGTGGTCCAGTTTCTTCTTGATGTCTTCCATCCAGCGGCTGATACATATCTGATGTGTTCGTATCTTCCCCCTGTTTGCTTCTAAAACCCTATTGTCAACTAATGCTGTTTCTATTATTCATAATAAAAATAATAATAATAACATTAATAATAATAATAATAACATTAATAATAATAATAATAATAATAATAATAATAATAATAATAATAATAATATTATTATTATTATTATTATTATTATTATTATTATTATTATTATTATTATTATTATTATCATTATTACAATAATAATAATAATATTAATAATAATAATAGTACTATTATTATTATTACGATAATAATAATAATGATAATTATTATTACTGTAATTTTTATCCCATTCTCGAACATGTGAACTTCCAATTTTTGCCTTCAACTTATTTATTGCTTAGATATAAAGAAATATGAAGAAAGAGCGTAACTAAAGGAGAGAAAGTCAAGTGTACTAAAAGGACATAAGGAGGAACTCATACAATACAAGGGTAGTGAAGATTCGAGATGCTTAAGGGATTCCCAGTGAATTTAAGAAGAAAAATAAAGATAATAATAATAATAATAATAATAATAATAATAATAATAATAATAATAATAATATTATTATTATTATTATTATTATTATTATTATTATTATTATTATTATTATTAATATTATTATTATTATTATTATTATTATTATTATTATTATTATTATTATTATTATTATTATAATCACAGGTCTTAATAGGGAAGACAGAGATAGACCGGAAGAAAGAAAACTGGGGCAAGGAGGAGTTAGATGGTCGTTAAATATTTTATTAGATAATAAGTTGTCGGCTTTAAATTCGTCTGACACTTGAAGGGCTTAGGAGAGGAAGGGGTGGAAACAATCTCTGTGCACAGCTTCAGGGATGGATACAGCAAAGTCAACGAGGCATGGCATTAGTGAAAATGATAGTCCACTAGCGGAATCTAGGACTGGGATTGGAACCATGGACCTGGCAGTTACACACACAAACACACACACACACACACACACACACACACACACACACACACACACACACACACACACACACACACACACACACACACACACACACACACACACACACACACACACACATCTTACTCTTTCCGAACAATTGCTGGTGTAATTACACAGGGATAAATAGTTCTGCTTCTCTCCACTTCTCTTCCCGTCCCTCTCCTCACCTCTTCATTCCTTTCTTTACTGTCTCCCTCTCACTCCCTGATCCGCCTCACTTGATGAATTTGTAGTGGAGGAAAAAAATTAGAGATAAGGAAAACAAAGGAGAGTGAAGGGAAACATACATATATGGAGAAGTGTGTTTTGTTTTCCAAGGACTGAGAGAATCTGGTCTTGTACAGATACTGTGAGAGACGGTGGTGTTGTGTAGGTATAGTGAGGGAGTTTGTGGTGTTGTGTATGTATATTTAGGGAGTTTTATAGTGTTGTGTAAATATAATGAGGAGGTTGTGGTGTTCCGTATGTATATTTAGGTTTTTTATAGTGTTGTTTAAATACAGTGAGGAGGTTGTGGTGTTCCGTATGTATATATAGGGAGTTTTGTGGAGGTGTGTAAGTATAGAGAGGAAGGTCGTGGTATTGTGTAAGTATAGCAAGTGAGTGTGGGATGTTGTTCAAGAATATTATAGATGTGTGCAAGCGTGTGTAAGATAGGAACACATGAATTGTAGTATACATATTCCTTACGGCTTGAGAATCATCACACTGATTGCATGCTGAGTTAGAAAGAATATTTTAAATATCCCCAACAAATAATACAAAGAACCAGACACGTTAAGCTGCTACTTGTTTCTTCAGTGTCTCCTGAATATCATAGGACGCTTCTGGATCATTAACTGTGTCGTGTTGACACATAACAGGGTTCTGATGGTCTAACACAGTGTTCTAAAGAAGTTGACATATGGCAGGGTACTGGTGGACCAACACAGTGTTCTAAAGAGTTGACATATGGCAGGGTACTGGTGGACCAACACAGCTTTCTAAAGAAGTTGACATATGGCAGGGTACTGGTGGACCAACGAAGTGTTCTGAAGAAGTTGACACATGGGAGGGTACTGGTGGACCAACGAAGTTTTCTAAAGAAGTTGACATATGGCAGGGTACTGGTGGACCAACGAAGTGTTCTAAAGAAGTTGACATATGGCAGGGTACTGGTGGAGCAACGAAGTGTTCTAAAGAAGTTGACACATGGGAGGGTACTGGTGGACCAACACAGTGTTCTAAAGAAGTTGACATATGGCAGGGTACTGGTGGACCAACACAGTGTTCTAAAGAAGTTGACATATGGCAGGGTACTGGTGGACCAACACAGCTTTCTAAAGAAGTTGACACATGGAAGGATACTGGTAGACCAACGAAGTGTTCTAAAGAAGTTGACACATGGCAGGGTACTGGTGAACCAACACAGTGTTCTAAAGAACTTGGCAGGCTGTTGCTGGTATATTACCTCTAGTAGGTTCACCGGTCTTGTCCCGGCCCGGGTCTTATCCAGATGGTGACCCAGCGTTCCTCCGTTCTATCTCACAGAATATGGCAGGCTTCTACTAGATCCGTCCTACAACGACCACACCCTCTCCATTTCAGTTAACATGATATATATACACAATATCAGGCCGCTAGGAGCACTATCTATGATCTTAGGAGCTCTTGTAAAGTTGTGAGAGCTCAAAGTTGTCATCTTACCGTCAGAAGCGTCCACAAACAAGAATATTAAGGAAGTTTTTACCAAGTTATTACCGAAAGTTTCTCAGATCTGGAGAACTGGAGAGCGTTGTGATATGGAGTAGCTTTAGAGGGAATATTTAAAGGATGTTTGTGCTTCATATATCGTAATGAAATGCAAGAAAATATTCATTATTTCTCATCTTTCTTGAATGACAACAATAGGAAATAAGATAGCTGGGTATATTAATAGTATAAGTCTTGTTTTTCATTTACTTTTCTCACATTACTGTTAAAGTTTGTAATGTAAGTTTGTATGTAAGCACACACATTATTGAACAAACTTTTATCGGGAAAACGTTTCGCCCTGTGTAGAACTTTATCAGAACTTCTCTTCACGCTTGTCACCAGTATGCCATATAGATCCAACCACATTTTTGCCGGAAGATTAGATAAAAAAAAACATGCAACACGAAAAAGTATTGAAAATCAATTTAGGGCAATGATGTATCTGAAGGTTAAATGAACATATTTGCGTGACACCTGTTTCCAGCAATGGTGATTTTTTTTTCAAGCAGAGAAAAATGTATGGTGGTCCTAACAACCAGTAATTATCCTGGAGACAGTTCTGTCAGTTAACCCAGGCAAATATATCGTCAGGAATTTCAGTTATTTATAAGGATAGGAACGATTTGACTGTATATATATATATATATATATATATATATATATATATATATATATATATATATATATATATATAACTTGACTCAAGAAATCGTAATGACACGATTGCAAATAAACCATACCCCCGGCCGGAATTGAACCCGCGGTCATAGAGTCTCAAAACTCCAGCCCGTCGCGTTAGCCACTAGACCAGCCAGCCACAATAAGATTCATCCAACTAGATATATTTCTACACCATAGGAAGGTTAGCACAGGCACCTCTGTGACCACAAATGCAAGTTTTTACAGACGAGCTGGAGTTTTGAGACTCTATGACCGCGGGTTCAATCCCGGCCGGGGGTATGGTTTATTTGCAATCGTGTCATTACGATTTCTTAAGTCATGTTGACGGCAGTGAAGGGACTTGAGCTAGAGTTCGTCACGGCCACGCTAGCTGGAGATTCGTCTGTAAAAACTTGCATTTGTGGTCACAGAGGTGCCTGTGCTAACCTTCCTATGGTGTAGAAATATATCTAGTTGGATGAATCTTATTGTGGCTGGCTGGTCTAGTGGCTAACGCGACGGGCTGGAGTTTTGAGACTCTATGACAGCGGGTTCAATCCCGGCCTGGGGTATGGTTTATATATATATATATATATATATATATATATATATATATATATATATATATATATATATATATATATATATATATATATATATACACACAGGAGTCGGATTCCATCCCGCCTCATGGAAAGCCAGTCAAAATCCACGAGGTACATATGTTTCATGGAATACATGGATATCATGAGCTACACAGACATCCACATCTGAATATTTATCAGGCAAGAAATTAAGCTAGGTAGTGAAATAGCGAGTTAGTGGAGAGCTAAAGAAACTTGGCTCTCTTCTTCTTTCCTCTCCTCTCTCCTCTCCTTTCCTCTCACGTGCCACTTCTCTGCTGGTATTTATTCACTTCAACACACTGTCACACTTTCACCTTTTCCACCACCTCCAAAGTCCAAACTTTCCTACCACCTATAACTTTCTCATATTTTCCTCATCTTGGCTCATTTACATCTGAATTTCTTCCCAAACACCCTCCTCTTTTCTTCCCCTCCCGTTTCACTGTTTTATGTCCGTTTTCTTTATATATTTTCTTTATGTATGTGACTAACACGAGATTGGATCCCACACTTTACTGCTCAATCATCCATTAGTACGATTAGATAAGGAGATGAAGACTCGACACTCGTCAAGAGGGGTGCCTTGATGCTGGCGAAGGGCTCTTGATCAAGGGAGTTAAAGCTAACTTACTCTTCTTGGATCAAATCAGATTTCCTCCTATTTCCTCCCAGGCAATGTATGATCCTAACGTGTATGTATAGCTTTCACCCACGACTATGGTAGTAGTAGTAGTAGTAGTAATAATAAGAGCAACAAAAATAATACTAATACTAATAACAATATAATAATAATAATAATAATAATAATAATAATCATAATAATAATAATAATAGCAACAACAATAACAACAACAACAACAATAATAATAATAATAATAATAATAATGATAATAATAATAATAATAATAATAATAGTAATAACAATAACCTTGCTGGAATAGTGAAGAAAGGAAAGAGGTTGCAGAACAAGATTTTATACTCTGCAACTTAATAAATCTTGACTCAGAGCAAAGAGTTGTCCCAACGAAGGCATGTTCAGCAATCCCTGTCTTTTTTCTCACGAAAATAATGGAGAGTGCACAGTCAGGTTACTGCTTGCACATCCGCTGCTTCCGGCTGCAAGACAGGCAATGCCAGCTACTCTGCAACTAATCGGGAAACTCCTCCGGCCTGGACTACAAAATGACCAGCATCCTCGCTGTTATCTCCAATAGAAGTGAATTTAGGAAACACTGAGGCAAGTCCTCGGAGTTGGGAAGCTTTTGAGTCCCTCCTTGTCGAGCAGTTGTCCTCAGATGGCCTCAATTCCCCCTCAAATGGAACCTGGGTTGCAGAGGACTGCACGGAGCAACATTTTACATGACCAGTCATAATGCCTGGCGTATGTTAGTCCGTCCATGTTGAAGCTTCAGACATTTTTAGCTTAAAAGATTTCAGAGTTTTTTTCATTTTTTTAAGAAGTAAAAATGGAAGTGAAAATATGTATACACACACTTACACTGATACGATAAAGCTCAGTGAGCAGGGAGAGATTGGACCTAGCAGCTACCAGCGAAGAGGCGGGGCCAGGAGCTATAACTCTACCCCTGCAACCTTAATTAGGTGAGTACATATGGGTGAGTAAGCATGCACATTCATACATACACACAGACACACGCAGACACACAGACACAGACAGACAGACAGACAGACAGACAGACACACACACACACACACACACACACACACACACACACACACACACACACACACACACACACACACACACACACACACACACACACACACACACACGAAATTATGTAGAATCAGAATTAAAATATAAAAAGATTGCAATATAATTGTATGACAGAAGGAAAAGATTAAACTACCTCAAGAGGAAGAATATTGACCTACATTACAAGGGTTATTCCTTCCCTGTCGATCTTTTTTTCCACATTACGACTTTCTCTAGTCACAATAGTGTATTGATGGAACGTTGTCTTAATCACTGCTTATATCTGCTACGTGTTTCTTACGCTCCACTGGATATGTCGATACTGTTTGCTGACCCCGTGAGTTATACCGCTAACAGTGAGTTGCCTGTCAGTTACTGGGAGGAAATTTGTCTTTAACTAACGCCATTCCGTACACACTATTGTTAAAGACATTTGACGGTCCCAGGCATCAGGCCTCGAGGCTTTGAAAGAGAGCAACAAACTTTCGAAAGAAGTAGATCATTGTAGACAAGAACAAAGCCAGAGAAACGAATAGCACCATAGGCTGTTTTTGTTTCAACGAATTGTTCTGTTTAGAGTTTTATTAAAGCTCTAAAGAGACCAAAATGGTCTCCAAATAAACTGATTCTCCAACTTGCGTCTTACATAGAAACGTGTGACTTATGATCGAGAAACTAGAACTTCAGCACAACATAATGGGACTGAAGAGACTCAGGTTATTCTCACCAGTGACAAACATAATGGGACTGAAGAGACTCAGGTTATTCTCACCAGTGACAAACATAATGGGACTGAAGAGACTCAGGTTATTCTCACCAGTGACAAACATAATGGGACTGAAGAGACTCAAGTTATTCTCACCAGTGACAAACATAATGGGACTGAAGAGACTCAGGTTATTCTCACCAGTGACAAACATAATGGGACTGAAGAGACTCAGGTTATTCTCACCAGTGACAAACATAATGGGACTGAGGAGACTCAGGTTATTCTCACCAGTGACAAACATAATGGAACTGAAGAGACTCAGGTTATTCTCACCAGTGACAAACATAATGGGACTGAGGAGACTCAGGTTATTCTCACCAGTGACAAACATAATGGAACTGAAGAGACTCAGGTTATTCTCACCAGTGACAAACATAATGGGACTGAAGAGACTCAGGTTATTCTCACCAGTGACAAACATAATGGGACTGAGGAGACTCAGGTTATTCTCACCAGTGACAAACATAATGGAACTGAAGAGACTCAGGTTATTCTCACCAGTGACAAACATAATGGAACTGAAGAGACTCAGGTTATTCTCACCAGTGACAAACATAATGGGACTGAAAAGACTCAGGTTATTCTCACCAGTGACAAACATAATGGAACTGAAGAGACTCAGGTTATTCTCACCAGTGACAAACATAATGGGACTGAAGAGACTCAGGTTATTCTCACCAGTGACAAACATAATGGGACTGAGGAGACTCAGGTTATTCTCACCAGTGACAAACATAATGGGACTGAAGAGACTCAGGTTATTCTCACCAGTGACAAACATAATGGGACTGAAGAGACTCAGGTTATTCTCACCAATGACAAACATAATGGGACTGAAGAGACTCAGGTTATTCTCACCAGTGACAAACATAATGGAACTGAAGAGACTCAGGTTATTCTCACCAGTGACAAACATAATGGAACTGAAGAGACTCAGGTTATTCTCACCAGTGACAAACATAATGGGACTGAAAAGACTCAGGTTATTCTCACCAGTGACAAACATTATCTCTGTGTTGCTTTATGCCTGATAATAACATTTTGCAGAGAATCTGTCAGAGAGATTTAAGCGTATTAGAATTTTCTCCCTACCTTCAAAGAGAATAATAACCAACTTTAACAAGAGTTCCACAGTGTTCAACAGAGACTAACAAGATACACTTTCTCCTCGGCAGAGGCAGCCAAGAGTACACTCTCTGTTCAACAACAGAGGCAGCCAAGAGTACGCTCTCTGTTCAACAACAGAGGCAGACAAGACACACACTCTCTGCTCAACAGAGGCAGACAAGACACATGCTCTCTGTTCAACAGAGGGAGACAAGAGACAAGCTCTCTGTTCAACAACAGAGGCAGACAGAAGACACGCTCTCTGTTCAACAGAGACAGACAAGAGACATGCTCTCTGTTCAACAGAGGCAGACAAGAAACATGTTCTATGTTCAACAGAGGCAGACAAGACACGCTCTCTGTTCAACAGAGGCTGGCAAAGAGACGCTCTATGACCAATAGTTCCAGACAACATATACCCTCTGTTCAGCAGAGCCTGACAAGAGGGACTATTTGTTCAACACAGGCTGACAAGAGACACTGTTCAATAAAGAAACAAAAACGACACTCCCTGTTTAACAGAGGCTGGAAAAGAAACACTGAATTTTCAACAGAGGGACACGAAACGCTCTCTTCTCAACAAAGATAGCCAACAGAAACACTCCGTTCAACAGAGGCTGAAATGAGTGGCACTTCAGCAGGTCCAACAGAAAATATAATTAACTTTATAGTATATAATACCGACAATTCTGTCTGCTGCACCTGTGTCTTAATCAGAACACGTGTGAAACACGAATGAAACACGTATCGTCAACAGTGAAAAAATTACCGTTGAGTTTCTGATGTCATCTGCTACAGTTACTGGGATTCTTCCTTCTACTCGCTCTCTCTCTCTCTCTCTCTCTCTCTCTCTCTCTCTCTCAACGCCAAACTAACACCAGCCTGTACCTAAGTATCCATAATAAAACAATTACTCTAAAGTTTATGCAAAAAGAGAGAGTTAGCAGCTATTTTGGCGTGTCTGAGAGAGCAGGATAAAGTCTTAAGTGAAATTTGTTATCCATGAAGCAAGTTACAAAAAACAGGTGTAGATGAGCCGAAATTAGAGGCTGGAGGAGGCGGAAGTGAAGAACAAGGGAGGGGAAAACAAGACAGGGGGTAAATGTAGAGAAAAATGGAGAGGAAAGTGAAAGTAAGAGGAAAGAATGCTAGGAAGAAAAAAAGTGAAGGAAGGGTAGGATGAGGAGGAGGACTGGAAAGGTGAGGGGAAAAGGACAATGTAGACGGATATAGAATAAGAAAGAGGGGAAAAAGAGGCATAATGAGAAGAAGAAGACGAAGATGAGGAAGAAGCAGATGAAAAAGAAGAAAAGGAGAAGAAAACAACACCAATAATTACAAATGCTTGATATAAAGCTAACCAGGTTAAAAACGTAAGCACCAAAAGAGCCTCAATTGGTGAATTGCGACTCTGCCTCCCTCCGTCACACTGTGATCTGGTCTGTCACACTTTCACCACGTCTGTCACACTGTGACCTGGTCTGTGACACTTTGACCCGATCTGTCACACTGTGACCTGGTCTGTCACTCTGTAACCTGATCCGTCACATTGTGACCTGGTCTGTCACACTATGATCTGCTCCACCACACTGTAACCAAGTCCGTCATACTGTGATCTGGTCTATACACTGTGACCAGGTCTTTCACACAGTGACCAGGCCTGTCACCCTGTAACCAGGTCTGTCACACTGTTACCAGGTCTTTCACACTGTGACCAGGTCTGTTACACTGTGACCAGGTCTGTCACACTGTGACCATGTCTGTCACACTGTGACCTGGCATCCTGTCTTGAGTGTCAAGGCTAAAACCATAAGTCACAACTCTGCTTCCAACGCGAATTGAGTCTAAATTTATGGCAGCCACAGTCGCCTTTTTGCGTCAATTTCTCAATTCTTCCGTAAATATATCGAAATATTTTAAAACTGTCGGGAAAGAACTTGGTCTCGTTTCGATTGATAATAATAATAATAATAATAATAATAATAATAATAATAATAATAATAATAATAATAATAATAATAATAATAATAATAAAACTATATTAATGATGTATCACTAGTATTACTACTACTACTACTACTACTACTAAGGACTGGGAGGTAATCAAGTTTGATCCAAATATAGGAAGTGTAATTCTTATTTACTTAATCAAGCTCCTCTCAATAGCACCAAGGCGACCTATGGCTGGATATTTGGTAACTTTTACAGTAGCTAATGGCGGTGATTGAAGGGGGTAGGTGTGACTGAAGTGGCTGGTGGTAGTGATTGAAGGTGGTGGTAGGTGTTGTGTGTTGGTAAATAGATTTAATTAATTTATAGACTTTTCGAACTTAGATGACTCATGTGATTTAAATATCTCCTGTAAATTATTACCAAGAATTCTCTAAAATATACAAAAGTAATTAAAACAAGTCCTCAGTATATATAGATATACTGAGATGTGTATACTTTTCAGTGTGTATATACACTGAGATATACGCACTAGGCTTTGTATGTACACTCAGGAATATACACCTCTCGATGAATATGCAATGGGAGATATACATATCTCTGCTGGTCTCAGACCGAGCCTCGGGGGCGTTGACCCCTCGAAACCCTCTCTAGGTAAACCCCAGGTAAACTCTGTGGAAGGTATATTCCAGTTCAGGAATTTAAGATCGTTACGTTCCTGGAGATGTTATGGATTTTGAAGCCATATGTAATAGGCTCTATCACATACGCAAGTTATCCAATTACATATTTTTTGAAATATTTCTCTCTTTCTTTCTCTAAATTTTAAGACAGCAAACTAAAAAAAAACTGTCTTTGAGGTTTTAATTATTAAGAAGCTGAGCTTTAAGCAGACAGACTTTAAGAAGTTAAGCTTGAAGATGCTGACAGACATTAAGATGCGTAGTTATTCCTTTACGCATCGTGCAGCACTAAGTCATAACTCTTTAACACCGGAAATATACACAAGCCAAGTGGTGCATGGAAAAAATTTGAATACGTAGTGGCGCCGCCTCTACGCCGAGATGCCAACTCCTCCCTAATTCTTCCCTCCCTAAATCCTTCCCTCCCTCCCTCCCTCCCTGCCCCTCCTCCCTGACAAGAAAAAATCTTCGCTCACTGGATTGATGAAATAAAAGCAACCCTCAAGACGTGAGTTTCAAATCAATCAATTTTTGATTCTACGTAGGAGAGCTCAGCTCTAATTCCTTGGATGAAGCTTTGAATTGGAACTTCATCCTAGCTGTAGGGAACAGATATATAAGACCAAGAATATACAGGACTAAAGAGTACTGAAGCTCTCTCTCTCTCTCTTCTTCGCTTTATTTTCTCTCTGTCTCTCTCTTTCTGTGGACGTCACAACACAATATCGTTCACCTTAATGTTACCAACGATGGCCTGGGGCACAGCTCATAAACTGCTCGCTCGCTTTATATTGCTGGTCTTTATACCGCTGGTATGGAGGTGGTTTTTACGTAGTTGGTCTAGAGGTGGTCCTTATATAGCAAAGAGGCCATCTTTATATTGCTCATCCAAGAGGATTTTTATATCTCTAGTTCCAACTCATTTCATGACCCTGTACCAGCTGATTATTGGTTTATATTAAAACTGAATGCAGATACCGACAGGTTTATGAATAAGACATGTGCGACACAGTTATCTTTACTGGAGAAACCATTAGCTTACACAACAATCTCCAGCAGTCGAATACGAAGGTTACTTCTCCACTTTCACTTCCTCTGGTATTGTAAACGCCTCTAGATACAACTGATAAGCCAGCTGTGCAGGCAAAAAATTTCGTCCATGGATATGTCTAACTTACGAAATTGTAGTGACACCAATGCAAAGTCATGATGACTGCTTTGAGGGGACTTCAGCAAGAGTTCGTCACGGCCACGCTGGCGGGAGATTCATCTGTAAAAAGCTGCATCTGTAGTCGCCGTGGTGCCTATACTAACCTTTCTATGGTGTATAAAAATACCTAGTTGGATGTATTTTATTGTAGCCAGCTGGCCCAGTGGGTAACGCACCGGTCTGGAGTTTTATGACTCTGTGACCGCGGGTTCAAGCCCTACCCGTGGTATGTTTTTTTTTTAAATATGTCTAAGTGTGTTGCACGTGTCATCAACTCATCAGCTTACTGGTTTACTCTTTGGAATAACAAAAAAATTGACAATGAGAACTGTTTAACAGTGCCAGTATTATTCCAGGTCATGCAGGTAGCGACCCCTGGCTTAATTAACCTTACCTGACTTAATGGACTCAATGACTCTTTCCATCTCTCTTGCAGAGCAGTAATAAAGGTTTGTTTATAATGAGAATATCTATAAAATCGCCAGTTGCTTTCCGTGTAATCAGGACGAACCGAAATTAATCTCACATTATTACGTTGTTGTGAAATCATGTCATCAAACTTTTATTAATGTACAAATCGTGAAGAAAATACAACATTCAACAATTGACGTTAAACCGAATGGACGACAGTTTTCTGTTAGCGATGGTTTATAAAAAAAATATATTTTTTTTTTACTCTCCATGATTCTGATATATTGCCGCACTTTAATGTTTTATTGAAGAGCTTTATCAGGATACACGAAGCTCCCCCTTGTTTACCTTTTCGCAAAACTCACAAATTTTTCTCTGGGACCCGGGCACTTGTTTTCAATTTTTTTTATCTTATTTTATCATTTTCTTCAGTCGATCGAAATTTTCTTCTTCGTCATGAGAAATTTTCAGTTTTCTTCTCGCTCGCTATAAATTTTCTTTTCAGCTAATGGGAATTTTAGCCACTAGAAATTTTCCTCATTTCCTTTAAAAATTCTAGTTTTTCTAGTAATGTATATGACTATTTACCATTATTAATTTATTATTGCTATTATTATTATTATTATTATTATTATTATTATTATTATTATTATTATTATTATTATTATTATTATTATTATTATTATTATTATTATTATTATTATAATTATTATTATTACTATTATTATTATTATTATTATTATTATTATTATTATTATTATTATTATTATTATTATTATTATTATTATTATTATTATTATTATTATTATTATTAATATTCATGGGGAAACCCCAAAGTGTAGGGATCATACGGTTTGATCCGAGGAAGGAGAGGGCACCTCCAATATTTTGAAAAAATAAAAACCTACAATCAACAAGGAACCGATAAAAATAATTATCCTGATAAACATTATCATTTTGCTTCAACTTTCAGATATCCAGAGAAAAACATTATCTTTAACTTCGCTTCTTATCCCATTTCGTTTCACTTATTTTTTTTTCTTTGCTTCTCGTGTCAGGTTAATTATTTTTTTTGCGTTTTCTGAATTTGTGGAAAAAGAAACTTGTGTACATTTCAGGGGATTTTTTTAGAGGAAACATTTCGCCATGAGTAGTTTTATCATTAGGACTGATGAAGCCTATTGTGGCGAAATGTTTCATTTTATAGTTGTCTTAATTTGTACACAAGAGTCATTTTCCCACTGATTCTCAGAATCACCATACCATTTTCAACCTTATCTGCACCTACATAAGAGTCCTTTATCCACAGGTTCTCAGAATCGCCATTCCTTATCTGCATCTCTTACACATCACGTGTTTTTCTTTTAACAATTTTTCTGCTTGAAATCTTATTTTCCCATTGATCACCTCTGACTTATTTCAAGACAATAAATCAGGCTCCGAGCTAAGTAAATCCCTATTTAACATATTCATTATATACAGAAGTCACGAAAGTGCTTGGAATTTCGCTGTTTTTTCACCCTGGTTGTTCTGCATACATTCATTTGTAAGACGTTTTGGTACGATGTTCTTACCATCTATCTATCTATCTATCTATCTATCTATATATATATATATATATATATATATATATATATATATATATATATATATATATATATATATATATATGTATATATATATATATATATATATATATATATATATATATATATATATATATATATATAATATATATATATATATATATATATATATATATATATATATATATATATATATATATATATATATATATATATATATATATATATATATATGTATATAACTTAAATCGCTCTATTGAAAATATTTCAGTTTATATTTCGACAATAATTTCCTGTTCAACATTTCATTTAATGTTTAATCAAGCAAAACACGAGAACATTTGTTAGTTAATTTTTCTGCCAATGTGAAGTCATTGTTATCCCTCATTTGGTATGCAGGGAATACCTCCCTAGAGTGTCCCTATACTCTTGGTGTTGGGATTGCTCTGGTATCTCAGTTTTTTTTTTTTTTTGCACACACAAACGTTCTCATGTTGTCCGTTATTTAGTATATTTTCTAAATTATTTCTAGAGTTTGACTACTAGATTACACTGCTATTATTATTCTGTTATGCAATTTTGAAAATCAACTAGGTGAGATTATTCAGGTTGTGAGTATTTCTGATACTCTTTCTGTCTTTCTCTCTGTCTCTTTCTGTCTCTTTGTCTCTCTCTCTGTCTCTCTCTCTCTCTCTCTCTCTCTCTCTCTCTCTCTCTCTCTCTCTCTCTCTCTTTTTCTTTTTCTTTCTTTCTTTCTGTCTGTCTGTCTGTCTGTCTGTGTCTGTCTCTCTCTCTCTCTCTCTCTCTCTCTCTCTCTCTCTCTCTCTCTCTCTCTCTCTCTCTCTCTCTCTCTCTCTCTCTCTCTCTCTCTCTCTCTCTCTCTCTCTCTCTCTCTTTCTCACTCTGATACAGTGTTGTGTGCTCGCTGCCAGCCGTAGAAAAAGTCTGACGTATCGCTTTTTACACTGATTGATCATAAACGTTGTTAAAACGTGTTTTTCTCTAACATTCAAAGGAACGAATTCTATACAAATTAAACTTTTAAACACTCGTTATTTTAATTGAACAAAACATGCGAATGGACGAAATTAAATGAAAAAACTCCTGTGAGTGTGACTGTAGTGCAAACAGTCTAATTGACCTGTTTCCCTGCCCCTTTGTTTCATAAATTTTGGTCCATTGGATTCTGATTTTTTTTACACAAATTTCCCTATCAAAAATGTTTTAACTACAGCTCAAAAAATATATCATTCAGTCAGTAATTGTTAATTAAGTGCTGAATAAATGGCCTTAAAAAACTGTGTCAAGAAATGTTTTCTCTTAGTGTTTATTGTTTACAGAAGAACGTTAATTGTGAAAAAAAACAAAGGTGCAACGTTTGGCGAAACGTTTCCTCGATAAAATATCCTAACGAGGACATATGTCATGACTCACGAAACCGTAACGACACGATTGCAAAAAAACCATTCCACGGGTGGGGATAGAACCCGCGATTAGAGAGTCACAAAACTCTAGATCGACGCGCTAACCACTGGGCCAGATGGCTACGACAAGAATCGTCCAACTAGGCATATTTATACACAATAGGAAGGTTAACATAGGCCACCACTATGACTACACATGCAAGTTTTTATGACGTATGTCATACCTCACAATGGTGGGTATCTTGCAGCAACTCGTACTTATAACTGTCCAAGCATCAAAACACAGTGTTCTATCGAGCACCATTCAACGGATTATTAACATTACCTTGCACCATACCATTAATAATAACGCTCAACTATATACTAGTAACATGCCATTGGAGATTGAAGGATAAACTTGCCTAACAACATTTCAAAACATGCAACAAAATAGATCATTAGAGGGAATTGTAGTAGAATGGCTTACCATTGTGGTTAGGTCAACAGTGAACAGAGACATAATAAATTACATTTCGTCTAATGGGAGCCGTGCCTTTTAAAAAAATAATTGTTTGATTATCAGTTGTGAGAGACTTTGATGAATGAGCTTTGATGAGTGACTTTGAGCTTTGATGAATGAAGCTTTCGCTGAATAGTGACCTTCAGACCTCCCCTACGAACACTTGTTGACATTACTTCCTTCAGCACCATCTTATATATAATTTTTTTAAGTCAAATCATGTCGCCTGAAGAACTCCTCAGATGCAACATGGGAAAACTCATATCTATATAGATTTTCGACTTGGAATAAAGTGGGTTTTTGGAGAGTTGGAAAGAACAGAGGAGAGTTGTGAGAGGACGCGAGAGCCTGTGATAGAAAGGTAGAGCCGAGGAGATGAATGTAGAGTCGAGGACATAGCATAGGGAAAGGGAACGTAGATGAGAGGGAGGGAGCATAAAGAAGAGAGAGGGAGTGTAAAAGATAGGGAGGAAGCATAAAGGAGAGAGAGAGGGAGTGTAATAGAGAGGAAAGATTGATAAATTGTAGTTATTTCACGGGCAAAACAGAGAAATCGGAGATAGTGTTGGAAGAGGTCAGAAGCATAGAAGCGACAACGGGAACTTAAGAAAGATAAATGGAGAACAGTAAAGTAATAAGAGCAGGAGGCTGCGTCAGGGATAGGTAAGGAGCTTAAAGGATGAGATACAGGAGCCTATTGAAGAGGGGGATAGTGTAAGAGGAGAGGCAGCAAGAATCGAAGAAAGAGAGGAAGTATGTAGAACAAGTGAGAAACAGTATTACCAAAATGTTCTGTGTACCTAATAGAAAATAGGCCTTCACAGATATGTTCAGGCATAATTTCTGCCTTATTAACGAGGAAAATACAGTATCATAATTAAGCAAAATGAATCATAATGTTGACATCATAATGTTGTACGAATGTGTTCCATACTCGAGTCATCCTGGAGATAAATGATCTCAGATGAAGTGATGTTCTGGAGAAGGTTGCAGCCAGAGTGAAGTTGTTGCTTTCTGCCCTTCATGTGGTATAGAAGCTTGCTTCACGCTGTTCTCAAAGTGGATCCAAGTGTGGTACTTTGAAATATTGACTTTGTACATAACAGTAAGGCCGCCGACATCCCTCCTGTGGTGAAGGCTCTGCTGAACTGACAGATCTATCCAGGATGGGTTCAGGCAAGAGATGAGGCGTCTTGCTCTGTTCTCTTCTCTCTAAAGCGGACGCAGATGAGATGGGGGGCAGGCAAACCAAGAAGTTGAGTATACTCAAGGTGTGAGTATACTTGTTCCTCATACAGAATCTTGCAACCTCTACTGTCGAGCAAATGCGAGATACGTCGAAGTGCTGTAAGCTTCATGGCTGCCTTGTTTGCAAGATTTACATTGTGGTTCTTCCTGGTCAGTTTGGAGTCAAATTTCACACAAGTATATCAACTTCTTCCCCAGGTACCAACATTCTCCCATTCATTCTTACTACTGCTGCTGTATTACCATCATGGTGCCTAGAGACCATCATCATTTGTGTTTTTTCAGGTGCAAATGTTACCTGCCATCGGTTTCCCAAGGCTGATATAGCTTTTAGCTGGTGATTGATGTAGCTTAGAGCAGCAGGCATTTCTTCTATTGGATAAGTAAATGTCAGAATACAGTCGTCTGCATACGCATGGGATTCTGGGAAGAGATGAAGAAGGTCATTGAAGTAGACATTCCATAAGAATGGCCCAAGCACACTTCCCTGTGGAATACTTGCCCCAGTAGGATGTCTTGCTAATTCTGTTCCACTGAAAACTACCCTTAAAGATCTACCATGAAGATAATCACTGAGGAGATATAGTGTAGAGCCTGCAATTCCCAGCGCTTGCAGTTTTGCCAAGAGGCCCTGGTGCCACAGTCGGTCGAAACCACCAGCAATGTCCAGCGCTACAACACAGCTGACTTTAGATTCATCCAGTGACTAGTGCCATTTAGTGGAGAGGTTTAACAACAGATCAGCAGCAAAGTAACCTTTCCTGAAGCCATACTGACGGTCACAAAGTAGTGACTGGTAGTCAGAAAACTTTGTCATTTGTCTTGAGATTATTGTCTCAAAGATCTTGCCAGTGATTGACAGGAGTGACACTGGTCTGCAGTTGCTGATCTCTGCTCTGCTCTTCTTTTTGTGAACAGGACTACATTTGCCTCTTTCCACAAAGAGGGCCATTTACACTGTACTAGGCAGTGCTGAAAGATGCGAGTAAAAGGTGCTGCTATCTGGTCTGCACATCTACTCAGCAGTGTTGGGCTTAACTCGTCTGGGCCCAGAGCCTTTTCTTGGTCAAGCGATTTAAGAAGAAGATGCACCTCCTCCTGCCTTATTGTGACTGCTGACAATAAAGCAGGTGGCGAGCTCAGAGCAAAGTGCTGGCCAATTACCTCTTTCTCACAGCCAGGTTGTGCGTGTGGACTCCTCACCTCGTTCTGTTGGGATTTTAAGTGTCGTAAAAACAGCCTTGTGGTCAGATGATCCAACGTAGCCGAGGGGTTGACAATTGACTATACCTTCTGCCAGATCACTCACTACTGGGTCAAGGGAGGAGCCAGAGATGTGAGTAGAGAAATCAACAAAGTTTCTCAAGTCAAATAATCCAAGAGGGTCATCAAAGTCCTTCTGTATAAGATGTTGGTTGAGGTCACCAACAATTATGATGTGTTGACAGTTGTGTTGGAGCAGAAGGGAGTGTTCGTTTTCCATTAGGAGGTTGAAGGGATCTGCATGTTTCCATTGAGGTCTGTCTGTCTGCCTTTCTCTCTCTCTCTCTCTCTCTCTCTCTCTCTCTCTCTCTCTCTCTCTCTCTCTCTCTCCCTCTCTCTCTTTTTTTTCTTTTTTTTTACCCAGGGTTTGACAAGGTTAGGTTAAGGATCCCTAGCTTTATTGACAAGCTATTTACAGGTTAAGGATCCCTAGCTTTATTGACAAGCTATTTACAGGTTAAGGATTCCTAACTTTATTGGCAAGCTAAGAGCTGTTACCTACATCAGCTCATTTGAAGGCATTTTTATTGTTATGAGACATACAAGTAGGGAACAGGATGAAGTTGGAACCATCTGTGGGCCAGCATTTTCATTTGATCAACTGACTTTATCTCGTTGACATCATTATGCTGTACGAATGTGTTCCATACTCGAGTCATCCTGGGTATATAGGATCTCTCTCTCTCTCTCTCTCTCTCTCTCTCTCTCTCTCTCTCTCTCTCTCTCTCTCTCTCTCACTCACTCTCTTACACACTGAAGGTTCAATGGGAGTTAGTGTCAGAGTTCGTGCATTTATTTCACAAACTTGGAGCTGTTATCCCTCCTCAGCTTAGTCGAGAGCCTCGTCCCAGGATTTTTTTTTTTTTGCTGCTAATTCTTAATTTAATGCTGAACAACATACACATAATGAACATGAAATCTGAGGCTGCTGTTCTTCAAAATATCCATTTAGTTATTAACTATGATTTATGTTCATCAATATTTTAATAATAATTATTATATTTATTGTAGTTGTTGCTGTCGTTGTAGTTGTAGAAGTTGTTATTGTTGTTTTTGTTGTTACTGTCATTATAGCGGAGCAGCAAAGCCGAAAATAGGACGAAATGTTTTTGCTTTGTTTCAAAACACCAAATTTGCACTCTTGAATAATACCCCAGCCGAGAAATCTTTTTTAAACACATTCTCTTCCTCTTTTCCTAAACTTTCCTCTCCTAAGACTGGAATTATTTGTAAAATCTTAATTGAACATAGGGAGAAAAAAGCTTCAGATCTTGTACAGCTTTCGAAGGAGGTTATTCAATGACCAGGTTGTGTTGTGGATCTTGTACAGCTTTCGAGGGAGGTTATTCAATGACCAGGTTGTGTTGTGGATCTTGTACAGCTTTCGAAGGAGGTTATTCAATGACCAGGTTGTGTTGTGGATCTTGTACAGCTTTCGAAGGAGGTTATTCAATGACCAGGTTGTGTTGTGGATCTTGTACAGCTTTCGAGGGAGGTTATTCAATGCCAGGTTTGTGTGGATCTTGTACAGCTTTGAGAGGTTATTCAATACCAGGTTGTGTTGTGGATCTTGTACAGCTTTCGGGAGGTTATTCATGACCAGGTTGTGTTGTGGATCTTGTACAGCTTTCGAGGGAGGTTATTCAATGACCAGGTTGTGTTGTGGATCTTGTACAGCTTTCGAGGGAGGTTATTCAATGACCAGGTTGTGTTGTGGATCTTGTACAGCTTTCGAGGGAGGTTATTCAATGACCAGGTTGTGTTGTGGATCTTGTACGGCTTTCGAAGGAGGTTATTAAATGACCAGGTTGTGTTGTGGATCTTGTACAGCTTTCGAGGGAGGTTATTGAATGGCCAGGTCTTGTCGTGGACGTCTCTGAAAAGTGTTCCTCTGGTAAGGTCTACCTTACTTGTTGGGAATGTGTGTTCCCCTTCCATTTTTCTGCCTAGTATTTTGGACAACATTTAATCCCCGGAAACCAGGAGGAGGGGGTTCAATACGGCTTACGCTGTGCTGGCCCTTAACAACGCCAAAAAGAATCGTACCATCCCAGCCACAGTTTTATGGTGCAGCTACGGTACTTTAAACCACGACAACCCAAGTCAGACTTTTGTGTTATTAGCGGCTTGAAGGGTGCTCATGTCTGGTCACACACACACACATACACATACACACACACACACACACACACACACACACACACACACACACACACACACACACACACACACACACACACACACACACACACACACACACACACACACACACACAGATAGTCATCCCTCTCTCCCTCTTTCTCTCCCTCTTTCTTACACTCCTCTTCCAACTTTCTCTCTCCGTTCTCGTTTCTCTTTTATCAAGGCCAGTAAAAAAAATTCTATTTACAGAGTGCATATAATTATTTGAGCAAATATCTTGCGCATACCAAAAGCTCCACGAGAAAGATAAATAATTAAGCCAAGAAAAATAATATAAAAAAAAGTCTTAGCTAAAATACGATAGGCGCATTAACTATTTACTTTCACTATTTTGATTGGAATAATGTCGTAAATTATATATAACGCTCCAGTTTCTTAACGTTTGATGAAATCATTGATGACCTGTTAGTATACTATTTAGTATAATGTTTAATATGCTATATACAAGGCTTTGAGAATAGTGGTAATACTGTACAATAAAGAATAATTGCACGTACAGATATTTTAAACGTCTGAATGAACATACGTATGTTTGGAGAGAGGGGAAAACCACATATAGACAGAACTACAATGAAGGTTGTCTTTGATTCACTGATAGGAGTCCAACGCACTTTGACATTTCATTATATGCGTGTTTAGATTAAACTGCAAACGCAAACTTGTGTTCAAAATCACACAGTCGTATGAATGTACTCACGTATGTATAGGATCTCACATGTACTGTGAATTCCAATTCACACAGATGCTTGAATGTTTAAAGTATGTACAGAATACAACACACGAATATGTACACACTAGTACACATTAACACATGTACTCTCTCTCTCTCTCTCTCACACACACACACACACAATGGTGTACTAACAGCTGTGCAGACTCATATTCATGTATGTACCAGTCTCTTTAGACTCGCATACATACGAGTACACAGGTCTGTTCTTTATGTCTCGTGCCTTTACGTAGATGGTGAGTTGATTGGTCGTATAGGCACCATTAACATGAGTTGCCTATATAAATGCTCTCTCTACTTCAAGTATGAATAGACTTGATTTGCTGAGAGTCTTAGTATAGATCTACACTGATCTATCTTTGTATTTAACAATAACAAAGTCGAGGTAGATAAATGAACATAAATATGATATGTATTACATTTCTTATTCCAGGTTAATTAAGTTTGGCTCACGAAGATCATTGGCTAGACGAAGATCCAGGTGAGTGAAAAGCAATCTTCAGTGAAGAAACCTAAATTTTGGAAATACGTCCATTTCTCTAATTGACTGCCAGTATTTTCAGGCCTTTCACACTCTCGAAGATAAGCCTCTTCCTCTGGTCATTAATAGGGTAGCTGCCAGCCTTTAGAAGGTTATTATTCCCCTTAACTTGGCATATTTTTTAATGAGTATTTCTCTCTTAAAGTAGGTTGGCTGAGAGCAAAAGTATCTTCACACATTGAGAGATATTTATCTCATTATACGTATTCTAAGAGTTTACATTAATCCCGAATGACCAATATTTTTATTAAAGTATTCTTTCTTGGTGGTGAACAGATTACATGAAACCTTAGCTATTCTTTGTGTAGTCAGCATGCTTTAATTCTAATAATTATCCAAATTACTCCCCGTGTTCTAGGAAGATTATTAAAACTTTCATGGATAGGCTCAAAACTCTTGGACGAAAAGCCCTTCAGCAGCAACAAGGCCACCTCTCTTTGAGAGGTCTAGGTGAGATACTTCCCAAAGTCTGGTAAATTGTTTATTGAGGCGTTGAAGGTCAAGAGGTTGCGAGGTGTGTTGGCTTCACTTGATGCCAAGAGCCCCTTGGCTTTATTGATTACGATTTTAAAAGACAAGACTACCGAGGCTGGAATCCAGGACTCTTCAGGAGACTCCTTGTGCCTGCATCAAACTGTTTTTTTGAGGTGTTTTGAAGGGAGACTGTCCTGTTGAATCACCCTGTGGGGCTTTCGAATTATTATGGGGGCACACCACTGAAAGTAATAGCTCTGGAAACTGATTTATATCTCCTATTTATATCAATAGATTTATCTTAATGAAACTAATATAGGTAGTTCGTCGATGGAAGGACGGATAGTAGAATCACAGAATTGCAAAATAATAATTAAAGGTAATCGTTACTTAGCTAAAAGCTCATAATTTGAATGTCTAATTCAGAGAAATAACACTGAGAACGCGTTTTATTTCCTATGAGGAATATCTCTAAGAACTTGCTATTTGTCTGAAAATATCACGAGAGTAAAATATTTTGAAGATGTATATTTGACTGAAAGTATTACCTCACTGGACTTGTTATATAAGTGAGAACTCTTTCTTTAACAGAGAACTCGCTATATGAGGGTAATATCTCTTAGATTTACTATTGATCTGAGAACTGTCTACCTCAACACAATAACAATATTCTTTACATTACGGTTTGCTTACCATTAAACCACAAGGCAGCATTTTGTTTTTTATTTACCTTCCACCACGATACAATCAAGTTTTTTTTTGGTAGTATTGGTAGCATTGGTAGTATTTTTCTCAGCTTACGAAACCTACAATTTTTTTCGAAATGTCTCAAATTATGTCGAGGTAAATTATTGGTTATCACTACTTTCTTGAATCAAAGGTTTACATAATTTTAAAGGTTCTGTTAGTTTGGGGTAGTGTAAAGGGTCACAGGATATATACCTTGAGGGTAGAATATCTCTGAGCGTATGTATACAGAGAGAATATACCTTAATCGTCATTTTAAGGATTAAAGTATTCTTGTCTGGTTGTGAAAAGATTACCGTGCAGCATTAATGACCCATGTGCAGCATTAATGACCTCCGTGCAGCATTAATGACCCCCGTGCAGCATTAATGACCCTCGTGCAGCATTAATGACCCTCATGTAGCATTACTGACCCTCATTTAGTTGACATGTCCAGGAAAGAATAAATGCTTTGTAATGTGTATGTCTCCCAGTGTAAATATGCTAAGTATTTAATGCCTACTTAAGGGATTAAGGAAATCTTGATTAGTGGGGAACATGGGGACATGTGGCTTTAATGACCATCGTACAGACGATAGGACGTAAGCCCCATTAACTAGCCTGTGGTGTGCGGGTAAGTTTGGCAGCTGAGTTTAAGCCCTATCGATTGGACTAGGGTCTATTAAGGCTGCATTTAACCTGTTCACTATCAGTAAAGGATAATTTTATCCCTAAAGGAAGGATTTGAGTAAGCACTCTGTGTATATACCCCAAGAGAAATAAACCTGTCGGTGTTTATACAGTGAAAAGATGCACACAGCTCTTTGTAAATACACTAAAAGATATAGACTTCTCTGTTTATGCAGACACATATTTAGATCTTTGTGTACATTTAGTAAGAGATACAAATCTTTCACTGTATAGGCACTGAGACATACACACCTCACGCTGTATATACAAAGAGATACACTCCTCTCTGTATATGTATATTGAGAAATACAAAGATCTCGGTGTATATACAGTATGATAAAAGAGACATTTATGTAGAATCTGGGACTGAAGAAGTCAGTGGCTTCTTAAGTCCAATACAGAGAAGAACGGTAGGAGAGAAATATGAGATACTCCGTCCCTTTGTATGGAGTCAGTGTGTTCAATCCATCAATCTTGATAAAAACACAGGAGAGGGACTTATATATTTCAGACAGGTGAGGTTAAGCAGTGTTAGGGAACTTTACCAGTGGGAAAATCCACTAGTGGGAGTAGGTCATGTCTATTTCAAATTACAATATGTATACAAAAGATTAAGAAATGCATGTTTCTCAGCTTAGATACGTTCATTGAACTGGTACAGTGCAGAGATTAGCATATGTGATGATTTATTGATTTCTGTATATTGTGCTTTGGCTGTGAAGGTGACCTGTGAGTCAGAATTTCACAAGAAAATATTATTCATGGTGCACTTCAGGAAAGATATCATGCTGGGAGGAGTGTATCTGATTCCAAGAGTGAAAGTTAAAGTGAACTTCAATGAGGAACAAAGTGTTTTCAGGTTTGTACATACTGCCAGGGATTTTTTTAAGCTGTGGGCCTCTAAGACTTAACATTTAGATGAACCTCAGGTGGCAGAAGGTATGGAGATTTTTTCACTCCTAGGAGGTAATATTCCGGTGAACCATTGGCCAGAGGTGCTGGAAAGTGAACCTCACGGATAAGGAGGCGGAAGACGTCTCTTCTTCCAGAAAATTATTTCCTGGTGAACTTGAGACGAGAATAGATGCTGAGAAGTGTTGCGAGGAGTCAGGAGCTGTAATATTTTCCTACTGAAAGATATTGGTTGATTTACCTGCGCCCTTCTCTCTATATTTTGCTTAGTAAGGCTTCTGTTTTGTATTCTGAGACTGGGAAACGTAACAAGATACTGGTGGCTATTCTAGGGGCTAGCTAAAGTTCCCTATCCATGCAGCAGATAGTAAGGTAGAAAGGTACGTGCCATCTTGCGGGAGCTAATATTTAGGTGAACCTGAGTTGAGAGTAGGTGGTAAAGGTGTGTCCTCATTCACCTGTGAGAGACAAAACATGTTTTTCTTCTGGTGAAATGGCTAGTGAGGAGCCTGTCATCATCGCTCACTGTTTTTACTCTGGTTTCCCTCACCGCGAGTGGAAACACACATATACATATGAGCGAATTTTCAGGTGTAAACACACAGACAAATTTCTACACATGCACAAGCAAACAGGGTCTCTCTCTCTCTCTCTCTCTCTCTCTCTCTTTCTCTTTCTCTCTCTCTCTCTCTCTCTCTCCACTCTCTCTCATCTCTCTCTCTCTCTCTCTCTCTCCTCTCTCTCACTCTCTCTCTCTCTCTCTCTCTCTCTCTCTCTCTCTCTCTCTCTCTCTCTCTCTCTCTCTCTCTCTCTCTCTCACGTAACCAACACAGAAAACCAGGGAATAAGGCTACAACAGTGGTATCTCGGCATCCAGGTTGGCACACTGACCAGCTTTCAACACTTAAGCTTCACCCTCTCCTCCCACAGTAACTCATAACCAGCCACACCCTGCCACCCTTTACTCTCCCACATTTAACCACATCCGAAAGGCTCAATTCAACAAACATCACTCATCCTTATCCCTAACCCACACCTCTCTCTCCTTTCCATCTTTCCCCCAGACTTACTGACGGGAAATATGAAACCAGGACACCTAGATACAACTAGGTAGCGTGTCTGTCTAGCGTAGAGGACAGTGGGTCTCTCCTCCACCACTCCTTCAGGTATATGACCATCACCGTCATATACCCGTCTAAGCTATGTTACAGGTACATAGTTATCGTCTTAGTGACGCTACCTGGGAGCTTTCTCCTCTAATCAGCAACAATACTGACAACGCATTAAGTCCCTATAACTTTCTAAATCAAAATTTGTCCAACTTGAAGGCATCGCTGCGAGTCTGGGTCAGACACAAGTCATTAAGTGAACCGATAAAACTTTACCCAGAGCTGAACTTTGTCCCAGTGAACGATAGTTCAACGAGTGCGTCTTCTCCTCACTAGAACTCTTTAACTTACAATGATCACCTTCCATTCAATGTACCTCCTGCAAGGACTAAATTTTTTTCCTCACGTTGCTGAATGATGCCAAGCCTCCTGCAAAACAAACGCCTTTAGACAGACTGAGGACAATAGCGCCTTGAAAAAGAAAGGGTTTCTGGTCTTTTTGTCTCATCTCCGTTAAATGAAAGCTTACGCAGCGCACGACACACTGAATTTACCAGACGACAAGTGGAATTGTTAAAACTCTCCTCTACTGTTTTAGGTGTTTTCTTTATATGCCTATGTTTTTTTTATCCTTTTCTCATGTATACAGGAAATGTATTGTGTGTGTGAGAGAATGTGTGTGTGTGTGTGTGTTTGTAAAGGCATATTTCTTTAACCTGCAGCAAACACATCACAAACATCAGCTGACTAACAGTTTATCCTCATAAACTGAGGCAACTAACTTTAATAGGTCATGAGGCATGTTCGGGCCAATGGAAGACAACCTTAATATGACAGACGGGTGGACCCTGATGGTGCTCTAACTAGATTACTTAACTCTCTTTGTCCAGATAATGACTTTCTGTGTGTGTCTGTGTAGTCGTTTGATCTGCCGGAGGATTATTGTAGGGAAGGGCTGGGTCTGGTGGCTGTGTAGTTATACTGGAGGAGTTACTCAGGATGGTCTTCAAGACCGGGTAGCTATTCTGAAGTTACTCTCTCAAGATGATCCATGTGGCTGTATTGTTATACCAGAGGAGTTACTCAGGGTGGTCTTCAAGACTGAGTAGCCATTCTGAAGTTACTCTCTCAAGATGGTCCATGTGGCTGTATTGTTATACCGGAGTAGTTACTCAGGATGGTCTTCAAGACCGAGTATCCATTCTGAAGTTACTCCCTCAAGATGAGTTGTAAAGGACCTGCCTAGTATGGGCCAACAGACCTACTGCAGTGTTCCTCCTTTCTTATGTTCTTATGTTCTTATGATCCGTGTGACTGTGTTGTTATTTCACAGGAACTGAATACCAGGATACTTCTTGTATGTTTTAGAAGTGTAGATACACACCCAGGATAGTTATCTTGACTGGGTTGTTCTCATTTAAGTGTGTACTACCTAGGTTGATCCACGGTGCAGGATTTTTTGGTCAGAACTGTGGATCCTTTCCTTGTTGATAAACCGGAGTGTTTAATTGGGTTGAAAGACGAAGAATTCTTTATTGATGGAATAATACCTGATTATGTTGGCCTTTACGTTAGAGTATTCATGACAGAATCGTCTAGTTAGCTGTCTCCTGGGTCTTCAGGTTTCACTGTCTATTTGGGTTTCTTCAGTTCACTCTCTTACAAGACGAGAATTGAGTGACTCTCTATGACCTGCATGCTGAGAGTGCTGTTGGTCACGTGGATTTTCCAAAATAGGCATCTTTTGGTGATTGTGCGGTTGCAGTGCTTACAACTGATCACCATTATTGGACCCAGAGAAGCTACAGTACCGTCAGCCACTGAAAGGTGAAGTGTAATGAATAAGTATATAACAACAATCTCCATATGGGAAACGTAACAGCCTGGTTGATCAAACCCTGATCCACCATGAGGCATGGTTTCAGACCGAGCCGCGGGGGCAATGACCCCAGAAACTCTCTCCAGGCAAACTCCAGGTAACTCCAGACCTGTACAGACAATAAAGCGGTGATTCGCAGCACTGTTGATTTACGCAAAAGTTGAAGTTATATACGCAGTTAATGTTATATATGAAAAAGGCATTTTGACGGTGGCTCTTAAATATTTTCACGCTGAAAGATAGGATATAAAAGAAACGTAGAGAGAAAAAGAAAAAGATGATATGTTTGAAGGAAATAAACTCAAAAAGATTGAAACAGACCTTTACAAAGAGAGTGTGACCTTTGCAAAGAGAATAACGTGTACAGACGTACACAAAGTTGACAGAGAAACATCTAGTAAAATTGACAGATAGGAATATGCAAATAACTGCAAGAATCCTTCTGTAAATCTATGTAAGGAGCCCAAACTGGCCTCGTGAACTATGACAAAAGGTTTAAAACCCCCTTGTGTTAAAAGCCTCAGGGTTTCGCTTTCACACAAAATTTTTAAAGGCCATTATTTCACTTTTGTCTTATGCCTTCAAACAAAAGTTTTGGTCTTCGTCATGTGTGAATGTGTGTGTGTGTGTGTGTGTGTGTGTGTGTGTGTGTGTGTGTGTGTGTGTGTGTGTGTGTGTGTGTGTGTGTGTGTGTGTGTGTGTGTGTGTGTGTGTTTGTGTATGTATGTGTGTGTGTGTGTGTGTGTGTGTGTGTGTGTGTGTGTGTGTGTGTGTGTGTGTGTGTGTGTGTGTGTGTTTGTGTATGTATGTGTGTGTGTGTGTGTGTGTGTGTGTGTGTGTGTGTGTGTGTGTGTGTGTGTGTGTGTGTGTGTGTGTGTGTGTGTGTGTGTGTCAGTTTTGTTTCTAAACTTAGACGTAATCTATTTATGTAATATGAAAAAAAAACATATATTCGAACAACTGAACCATTATCAAATAGTCACTTAAGAACTCCCTATTTTACGAACATCTCTGATTATTTTAAAGCTGACGTGTCGCATGAAAATGATTATACTCACTGAATTTTTAAATTTATGTGGCTTAATCATCAGGTATTGGGGCATATAATTATTATTAATGGTGTGCAAATAATTTATATATGGAAGGTTGATCAGATTTTATGAAAATGATTTAAAATGTAAATAGCTCATTACCAAGCACTTACAGTCAATGATCAACATTATATTGTATGCCTGAGGATTCTCTTTCCCTTTTTGAATCAATTCTTGGAACAAAAAAGGATCCTCTTTCCCTTTCTGAATAAATTATTGGAACAAAAGAGCATCCTCTTTCCCTTTTTGAATAAATTATTGGAACAAAAGAGCATCCTCTTTCCCTTTTTGAATAAATTATTGGAACAAAAGAGCATCCTCTTTCCCTTTTTGAATAAATTATTGGAACAAAAGAACATCCTCTTTCCCTTTTTGAATAAATTATTGGAACAAAAAAGGAGCCTCTTTCCCTTTCTAAATAAACTCTTGGAACAAAAGAGCATCCTCTTTCCCTTTCTGAATAAATTCTTGGAACAAAAGAGGACGGTCATCAAAAACCCGATATTTGATGTGAAAGATATTCAAAGAGACTTCAGTCCGCGATGTAGTTTAAACATCCTCAATAGACACTTCCCAAGTGATTTCTTAATTTCTGTCTAGTTCTAGTTGCTCCCTCTCCTGTCTCTAACAGCAACTCATAATGAGACTGACAGTTAAAAACAGGACCCACATCTCGGCAGTGTGATCAATTGTTACTATATATTTTTCCCGTTCCTCGTATTGTTATGGAGTAATTATTATGGAGACTTAACTTTAGTTACTCTCATTCTTGATACGTTAATTTATTACTTAATTTCAGTATGGGATTTAATCTGGCATTCGTGTTCTTCCTTTGTTTTTTTTTTATGTATTTTATCATCTCGCTTCTCATGTACTTATTTCATTACCTCGCTTCTCATGCACTTATTTTATCACCTCGCTGCTTATGCTCTTATTTTCGAGTTTCTCGATGTAGCTTCACCTACATCATTTATCTTTTATCTCCATGAGAGTAATAGAGAGTAATAGAGCATAAATTAGAAACCGAAATTGTAAAACATCATTTATATAAACATTTCTGTAATAAATTCGAATCACAAATCCGGAAAAATCGCAGGATGCGAAATATAATTTGATTATATAGCAAAAAAGAGTATAATGTTTGTCCGCAGAATGTCTTCAAACACGCGAGAATTTAACTATAATACTACAGCAGAGAATTTAACTATAATACTGCAGCAGAGAATTTAACTGTAATACCACAACAGAGAATTTAATTATAATACTGCAGCAGAGAAATAAACTATAATGCTACAGCAGAGAATTTAACTATAATACTGCAACAGAGAATTTAATTGTAATACAACAACAGAGAATTTAACTATAATACTACAATTGAGAATTTAATTATAATACTACAGCAGAGAATTTAACTATAATACTACAACAGCGAATTTAATTATAATACTACATCAGAGAATTTAACTATAATACTACAATTGAGAATTTAATTATAATACTACAGCAGAGAATTTAACTATAATACTACAGCAGAGAATTTAAGTATAATACTACAACGGAGAATTTAATTACAATACTACAGCAGAGAATTTAACAATAATACTATAGCAGAGAATTGTTTGTCTTGGTGTTGTCCGGTAGGACATTTTCCCCGAACAGTGTGGGTTATTTTCCATTTATTTTCTGGCAATTACAGAGGATTTTGTCAATAAACGAGCCATTGCATTTCTTAAATCTTTTACCTGTCGATTATTAAGCTGGGAGTTAATACCCAAGCCTTTGTTAAACTAAGCTTAAAGAGAAAAAAAAATTAATTGCAGATAATAGACACTATCCTTTGCAAACAATATGTAAAAAAAGTCTACCCAAAAAATTCTAATCATTAATCAAATAAAATCGCTTAAGAGCAAGAGAGGAAGTTCCGCAACAGAGTCTTGCTAGCAGCCGACGGCGCTGAGACACTCCGACGGTACTAAGAAATCTCGACGGCACTAAGTAACGGGTGCCACTATCTTTCAACAGGCTTGCAGCAAGGTCCTTAGAAACTCTACGGACGTATCATGCCACATTTTAACTATCATTCAACAAGCTTGCAGCAAGGACCTTAGAAACTCGACGGACGTGTCATGCCACATTTTAACTATCATTCAATAAGCTTGCAGCAAGGTCCTTAGAAACTCTACGGACGTATCATGCCACATTTAACTATCATTCAACAAGCTTGCAACAATGACCTTAGAAACTCTACGGACGTATCATGCCACATTTTAACTATCATTCAACAGGACTCACGAAATCGTAATGACACGATTGCAAACAAACCATACCACGGGCGGGGATAGAACCCGCGATCAGAGAGGCTCAAAACTCCAGAATGTCTAGCTGGTCCAGTGGCTAACGCGACGGTCTAGACCGCGGGTTCTAACCCCGTCCGTGGTAAGGTTTATCATACAACAGGCTTGCAGCAAGAACAGTAGAAACTCTACGGACATAGCATGCCACATTTAACTGTCTTTAACATGAATAGCAAAAGAATCTTAGAAATTCTATGGATACAGCATGTCATATTTAACTATCTTTATTCTGATAACTTAGCACTGTTTCTCCTGCTTATTGAAATTTTACGTATAGTAATAATAATAATAATAATAATAATAATAATAATAATAATAATAATAATAATGATAATAATAATAATAATAATGATAATAGTAATAATAACAAGAACAACAACAGCAACAATAACAACAACAACAACAACAACAACAACAACAACAACAACAACAACAACAACAACAACAACAACAACAACAATAATAATAATAATAATAATAACAATAATAATAACAACAACAGCAACAATAATAATAATAAAAATAATAATAATAATAATAATAATAATAATAATAATAATAATAATAATAATAATAACAATAATAATAACAACAACAACAACAATAATAATAATAAAAATAATAATAATGATAATAATAATAATAATAATAATAATAATAATAATAATAATAATAATAATAATAATAGCAACAATAACAACAACAACAACAACAACAACAACAACAACAACAACAACAACAACTACAACAACAACAACAACAACAACAATAATAATAATAATAATAATATCTCTTCCGTCTCTCATAAGGACAGGGTTGTCTAAAAAGGACACTCTGTCAACATCATACATTCAAACGTCATCTCCCCAGACGTCCGTAGACTTCATAATTCAAAGGAGTCTCTGAACTTCAACCTCTCGTATTGTGTACAGATTAAGTTTTTTATTTCTCATAATTCTATCTCTTCTTATGTCTAGTTGCACGTGTTATGGTAGATTGCTTTTATAGTGCTTGTAGTAGATGTATTTATTGAAAAAAATAGATTATTGTATTAACCCTTCAAATTCCCCCTCCCCCTTCACTCTCTCTCAGCACACCTCATCGACCTCCCTCTTCCTCCTCACACTTCCCCCACCACGCCTCATCCTCCCCTACCCAAGATGCATCAACATGCATCTTGCAAAATTGGAATTCTTAAAATTGCCGACTCTTGATGCCATGTTCGTCTGGTATGTCGAAGCATGCTGCTGGCCTTCACTTTCTCTCCAGTCATTTTCTCATTTCTTACTCCGCTTCTTTCACTTTCACCCGTCATTACCATCGAGTCACCCACCTATTTGTATCCCATTTGTTTTTCCTGTACTTAATCTTCCTCCAAACTTTTTCATTCCTTATTATTTTCCTACAGTTTCTCTCGCTTTCTGACGGGATTCCTTATTATTTTAATTCTCTTCTCTCATTCCCTCCGTTCACCAGTCCAATCGCTACTCCCTCTCTTTGTCGATTCCTTACTCTCTTTTTCTCTGTCCCTCATCTACTTCTCTTTTTGCCCTCAGATTCTCCCGTTACTCTTGATCTCTCCCTTCCCGCTTGTTTTATTCAGTATTTCCTCTCTATATGCTTACCTCTCCCCTCTTCGCTTCCCCTCATATTCTCCCCTCACACTCCAGTTCTTCTTTTTTCTCTTTCTTGTCCCTTCAGTGCTTTTACCTGTTTCATCTCAGAATGTATATATATATATACATACATTTTACTACTACTACTACTACTACTACTACTACTACTACTACTACTGCTGCTGCTGCTATTACTACTACTACTACTGCTGCTGCTGCTACTACTACTACTACTACTACTACTACTGCTGCTGCTGCTGCTACTACTACTACTACTACTACTACTACTACTACTACTACTGCTACTGCTACTACTACTACTACTACTACTACTACTGCTGCTGCTGCTGCTACTACTACTACTACTACTACTACTACTACTACTACTGCTACTACTACTACTACTACTACTACTACTACTGCTGCTGCTACTGCTACTACTACTACCTGTAATACTATTACTTCTACTATTACTACTATTACTATTACTACTACTACTGGTACTACTACTACTACTAATACATGCACTACCACTACTTATACTATTGCTACTACTACTACTACTGCTTCAGGAGTAGCAATAATAATAATATTAATAATAACAATAATAATAATAGTGTGATTATTATTATTATTATTATTATTATTATTTTTATTATTATTATTATTATTATTATTATTATTATTATTATTATTATTATTATTATTATTATTATTATTATTATTATTATTATTATTTCAAGAGTTTATTATGTCCATTCTCTTGCATATGGTTCTAAATATTCATTGAAGTTGAACACAGGAAAAAAAAAATATATCCACCAACAATTCTTCCCTCCACCACCATCACCGCCTTCACTCACCCATGACTTCAAAAATTCGAAAACTGCAAAAATGGAATTCATGACCATGTGCAGAATGAGAAAGCTAAAAAAAATATAGAACCCCAAAGTCCTACAAATTTATACCGGAATATGTGGAACCAAAGCTGATGTTGCAAATCAATTCTTTACGAAGAATATTTAAGCACCTTGATATATCGTTCATAATTTATACCAGTTCTTTCAAACACCGTTAACATTTTATTCTCTCCTTCAGCTGTTCTCTCTCATTTTCAGTTCTATCCCAGTCGAGGTACACACGTCGGTGTCGTTCGTTGAATGTTAATAGTGGTTTTTCGCTTCATATTACAGTCTCATGCTAACTAAAATTCACAATGACAACAATTCCTTATTTTTGGGGGGTGGGAGGAGGGGTTTTAAAACCTATGGAATGCATGAAGGGTATTAATGCTTACCATCACCTGTCCATCACCCGTCGAAAATACTTTAATCCACTAAAAGGTAGATTAAAATATACTCAGTAAATGTATATTGAGAGAAACATTTATCCAGCTGTGAGATATACACCGCACGGTGTATACTCTGAAATATGTTCACATTTCAGTGTACATAACCTTATAAACATTTTAAAATTCGAGAAGTGTTAAAGTATTCGAACCGATGAATTTAAGGATTCCTGTCCCAAACAAACGGTTGTGCCTGACAACCAGGAGGTATCCACCTGCATGTTCAATAATCCGGTAAGAGCAGCATAAGTACCAAAATCGTTTATTAATAATTATTACGTACTCCACCAACCCCTCTTACACTTACTAACGAATTAAAACACTGAGGAGCAACTCAAAACATTGAATCCACGACAATGCACAGTTCGAACATGTTCGAACAATTATAACTGGAAATAATACAGTTTTAGGAGGCATATAAAGAGGCATATGAAGAGTGAAGTATTTAACTTGTTCTTGACGCGACTGAGTGTGTCAAACGTTATTAATTACAAGATCGAAGCGAGTAGCGCTCCTCGATGATTGAAATTTTAAGGAGGTCGTCTTGATACTATCCCAGGGCTCCTGATTCTTAGAATTTTAGCTACCATATCCTTTCTTAGAACAAACCTGATTTCTTTCCATTCCTTAGGCAACGCGTGACCCTGATGGGTTTAGAGCATCCCATGATTACCTAAATAAAAGAAATTCTTAATGGTTGAAGTATCAAGTTATTGAGAATTTCATTTTCAGTGGTACAAATTGGATGGAAATACAATTGTGTCTCTACAAAGAAAAGTTATGTAATATTTTATTTCAATATGGACGTCATTAAAATGTCTTTGAAATTTTTGAAATTAAAGTACATAAGGGAAATAAGTATAAAGAATTGCTTTCAAGTCTTTGAGGTAGTGTGTACGTGTGTGTGTGTGTGTGTGTGTGTGTGTGTGTGTGTGTGTGTGTGTGTGTGTGTGTGTGTGTGTGTGTGTGTGTGTGTGTGTGTAGGTGTGAGTGTGTGAATGTATATCCTCCCCAATAATTATTTTATCAGCAGGAATATCCGCAAAAAAATAATTGGTGGTTAAAATTCTAAAGAAAAATATGACAAATTATTTTTGGAACATAAATGTAATCGGCTTACAACAGAGGTGGAGAGTGTGAATGTGTCATGGCTCGCTTTCCATATTTCGCTGCAGCATCCTGCGTAATGTTCGCTATGTATGACTCGACTCTGTGATCCTGGGAGCGTGGGTAAGGCAAGAACACATTTTTATTGCGAGAACATTTCACACTGTAATGGCCTTTTTAAGTAACAAAAACTTAATAAAGCTCTTCACAGAGCGAACTGTTGTCCTCATGAACTGTTGTCCTCATGAACTGTTGTCCTCATGAACTGTTGTCCTCATGAACTGTTGTCCTCATGAACTGTTGTCCTCATGAAAGCTTATTCTGTAGCTTGTTCTGTCTCATTTTCCTTTCCTTGTGAGGAAGCTCTTGTTAAATATATATGTTGACAAAGAGTTTCCCCTTATGGCAGGTTATGAAGATATTTAAAAAAAACAGTTCTGTCTGTTAATAAGCATAGTTTGAGTGCCTGTCTCTCTGTTTGCCGCTTTGTGTCTGTCTCTCTGTTTGCCTCTTTGTGTCTGTCTCTCTGTTTGCCTCTTTGTGTCTGTCTCTCTGTTTGCCTCTTTTTGTATATCTATTTGCTTCTTTGTGCCTATCTCTCTGTATGCCTCTTTGTGTCTATCTTTCTTTGTGCCTCTTTGTGTCTGTCTCTCTGTATGCCTATTTGTGTCTATCTCTCCGTTTACCTCTTTGTGTCTATCTCTCTGTTTGCCTCTTTGTATCTATCTGTTTGCCTATTTGTGTCTATCTCTCTATTTTCCTCTTTGTATCTATATCTCTGTATGCCTCTTTGTGTCTATCTCTGTTTGCGTCTTTGTGTCTATCTGTGTGTGTGCCTATTTGTGTCTATCTCTCCGTTTACCTCTTTGTGTCTATCTCTCTGTTTGCCTCTTTGTATCTATCTGTTTGCCTCTTTGTGTCTGTCTCCCTGTTTGCCTCTTTGTATCTGTCTCTCTGTTTTCCTATTTGTGTCTGTCTCTCTGTTTGCCTCTTTGTGTCTGTCTCTCTGTTTGCCTCTTTTTTGTATATCTCTCTATTTTCCTCTTTGTGTCTATCTCTCTGTATGCCTCTTTGTGTCTATCTCTGTGTGCCTCTTTGTGTCTATCTCTCTGTTTGCCTATTTGTGTCTATCTCTCTGTTTACCTCTTTGTGTCTATCTCTCTGTTTGCCTCTTTGTATCTATCTGTTTGCCTCTTTATGTCTATCTCTCTATTTTCCTCTTTGTACCTATCTCTCTGTATGCCTCTTTGTGTCTATCTCTCTGTTTACCTCTTTGTGTCTATCTCTCTGTGTGTCTCTGTGTCTGTGTGCCTCTTTGTGTCTATCACTCATTTTACCTGTCTGCCCAGCTATAAATTATCTGTTTGACTGCCTATATGTCTGTCTGTCTGTGTCTCTTATATTTCCTTACCTTCAATCCAATACAAACCAATCCTAACGTCAGACGCGGTTTATTAAAATCCGACCCACTCAAAAACAAACACTTGAATATTTTCATACAAACAGTGATGTAAGTAATGAAAGTTTTCCCTACTGCCAAATATATACACACACACCAAAAAAAAAAAAAAAAAAAAAAAAAATCGCGGGTAGTACTCCATTGTGCGCAGATTGACCTTTTGTTTTGTGCACGGTCAACAGTGAGGTTTAATACCTCTGCTTCATCCTGTCAACCCGTCAAAACGTCAACCCGTCAATCTCCACTGTGCTGCAGAAATATTTTGCCGCCAGGTTTAAAATTATATATATATATATATATATATATATATATATATATATATATATATATATATATATATATATATATATATATATATATATATATATATATATATATATATATATATATATATATATATATATACAGTGGACCCCCGCATAACGATTACCTCCGAATGCGACCAATTATGTAAGTGTATTTATGTAAGTGCGTTTGTACCTGTATGTTTGGGGGTCTGAAATGGACTAATCTACTTCACAATATTCCTTATGGGAACAAATTCGGTCAGTACTGGCACCTGAACATACTTCTGGAGTGAAAAAATATCGTTAACCGGGGGTCCACTGTATATGGTTGTTTAATATATTTATAGATGGGGTTGTAAAGGAAGTAAATGCTAGGGTGTTCGGGAGAGGGGTGGGATTAAATTTTGGGGAATCAAATTCAAAATGGGAATTGACACAGTTACTTTTTGCTGATGATACTGTGCTTATGGGAGATTCTAAAGAAAAATTGCAAAGGTTAGTGGATGAGCTTGGGAATGTGTGTAAAGGTAGAAAGCTGAAAGTGAACATAGAAAAGAGTAAGGTGATGAGGGTGTCAAATGATTTAGATAAAGAAAAATTGGATATCAAATTGGAGAGGAGGAGTATGGAAGAAGTGAATGTTTTCAGATACTTGGGAGTTGACGTGTCGGCGAATGGATTTATGAAGGATGAGGTTAATCATAGAATTGATGAGGGAAAAAAGGTGAGTGGTGCGTTGAGGTATATGTGGAGTCAAAAAACGTTATCTATGGAGGCAAAGAAGGGAATGTATGAAAGTATAGTAGTGCCAACACTTTTATATGGGTGTGAAGCTTGGGTGGTAAATGCAGCAGCGAGGAGACGTTTGGAGGCAGTGGAGATGTCCTGTTTAAGGGCAATGTGTGGTGTAAATATTAACCACCCAGGGAGGTACTACCGTCCTACCAAGTGAGTGTAAAACGAAAGCCTGTAATTGTTTTACATGATGGTAGGATTGCTGGTGTCTTTTGTCTGTCTCATAAAAATGCAAGATTACAGGCATGTCTTGCTACTTCTACTTACACTTAGGTCACACTACACATACATGTACACGTTTATTTATACACACTCATCTGAGTTTTCTTTGATTTTATCTTAATAGTTCTTGGTCTTATTACTTTTCCTTTTATATCCATGGGGAAGTGGAATAAGAATCTTTCCTCCGTGAGCCATGCGTGTTGTAAAAGTCAACTAAAATGCCGGGAACAATGGGCTAGTAACCCCTTTTCCTGTAAAGATTACTAAAAAGAATAAGAATAAGAAAATTGTCAAAGTGGGAAGTCTGAATGTGCGTGGATGTTGTGCAAATGATAAGAAAGAGATGATTATGGATGTTATGAATGAGAAGAAACTGGATGTCCTGGCTTTAAGTGAAACAAAGCTGAAGGGGGTGGGAGAGTTTCAATGGAGAGGAATAAATGGGATTAGGTCAGGGGTTTCAAATAGAGTTAGAGCTAAAGAAGGAGTAGCAATAATGTTGAAGGATAAGCTATGGCAGGAAAAGAGGGACTATAAATGTATAAATTCAAGGATTATGTGGAGTAAAATAAAGACTGGATGTGAAAAGTGGGTTATAGTAAGTGTGTATGCACCTGGAGAAGAGAGAAGTGTAGAGGAGAGAGAGAGATTCTGGGAAATGTTGAGTGAATGCATGGGGAGTTTTGAATCAAGTGTGAGAGTAATGGTGGTTGGGGATTTCAATGCTAAAGTGGGTAAAAATGATATGGAGGGAGTAGTAGGTAAATTTGGGGTGCCAGGGGTAAATGTAAATGGGGAGCCTTTAATTGAGCTATGTGTAGAAAGAAATTTGATAATAAGTAATACATATTTTATGAAAAAGAGGATAAATATACAAGGTATGATGTAGCACGTAATGAAAGTAGTTTGTTAGATTATGTATTGGTGGATAAAAGGTTGATGGGTAGGCTCCAGGATGTACATGTTTATAGAGGGGCAACTGATATATCGGATCATTATTTAGTTGTAGCTACAGTTAGAGTAAGAGGTAGATGGGAAAAGAGGAAGGTGGCAACAACAAGTAAGAGGGAGGTGAAAGTGTATAAACTAAGGGAGGAGGAAGTTCGGGTGAGATATAAGCGACTATTGGCAGAAAGGTGGGCTAGTGCAAAGATGAGTAGTGGGGGGGGTTGAAGAGGTTTGGAATAGTTTTAAAAATGCAGTATTAGAATGTGGGGCAGAAGTTTGTGGTTATAGGAGGGTGGGGGCAGGAGGAAAGAGGAGTGACTGGTGGAATGATGAAGTAAAGGGTGTGATAAAAAAGAAAAAGGTAGCTTATGAGAGGTTTTTACAAAGCAGAAGTGTTATAAGAAGAGCAGAGTATATGGAGAGTAAAAGAAAGGTGAAGAGAGTGGTGAGAGAGTGCAAAAGGAGAGCAGATGATAGAGTGGGAGAGGCACTGTCAAGAAATTTTAATGAAAATAAGAAAAAATTTTGGAGTGAGTTAAACAAGTTAAGAAAGCCTAGGGAAAGTATGGATTTGTCAGTTAAAAACAGAGTAGGGGAATTAGTAGATGGGGAAAGGGAGGTATTAGGTAGATGGCGAGAATATTTTGAGGAACTTTTAAATGTTGAGGAAGAAAGGGAGGCGGTAATTTCATGCACTGGCCAGGGAGGTATACCATCTTTTAGGAGTGAAGAAGAGCAGAATGTAAGTGTGGTGGAGGTACGTGAGGCATTACGTAGAATGAAAGGGGGTAAAGCAGCTGGAACTGATGGGATCATGACAGAAATGTTAAAAGCAGGGGGGGATATAGTGTTGGAGTGGTTGGTACTTTTGTTTAATAAATGTATGAAAGAGGGGAAGGTACCTAGGGATTGGTGGAGAGCATGTATAGTCCCTTTATATAAAGGGAAAGGGGACAAAAGAGATTGTAAAAATTATAGAGGAATAAGTTTATTGAGTATACCAGGAAAAGTATACGGTAGGGTTATAATTGAAAGAATTAGAGGTAAGACAGAATGTAGGATTGCGGATGAGCAGGGAGGCTTCAGAGTGGGTAGGGGATGTGTAGATCAAGTGTTTACATTGAAGCATATATGTGAACAGTATTTAGATAAAGGTAGGGAAGTTTTTATTGCATTTATGGATTTAGAAAAGGCATATGATAGAGTGGATAGAGGAGCAATGTGGCAGATGTTGCAAGTATATGGAATAGGTGGTAAGTTACTAAATGCTGTTAAGAGTTTTTATGAGGATAGTGAGGCTCAGGTTAGGGTGTGTAGAAGAGAGGGAGAATACTTCCCGGTAAAAGTAGGTCTTAGACAGGGATGTGTAATGTCACCATGGTTGTTTAATATATTTATAGATGGGGTTGTAAAAGAAGTAAATGCTAGGGTGTTCGGGAGAGGGGTGGGGTTAAATTATGGGGAATCAAATTCAAAATGGGAATTGACACAGTTACTTTTTGCTGATGATACTGTGCTTATGGGAGATTCTAAAGAAAAATTGCAAAGGTTAGTGGATGAGTTTGAGAATGTGTGTAAAGGTAGAAAGTTGAAAGTGAACATAGAAAAGAGTAAGGTGATGAGGGTATCAAATGATTTAGATAAAGAAAAATTGGATATCAAATTGGGGAGGAGGAGTATGGAAGAAGTGAATGTTTTCAGATACTTGGGAGTTGACGTGTCGGCGGATGGATTTATGAAGGATGAGGTTAATCATAGAATTGATGAGGGAAAAAAGGTGAGTGGTGCGTTGAGGTATATGTGGAGTCAAAAAACGTTATCTATGGAGGCAAAGAAGGGAATGTATGAAAGTATAGTAGTACCAACACTCTTATATGGATGTGAAGCTTGGGTGGTAAATGCAGCAGCGAGGAGACGGTTGGAGGCAGTGGAGATGTCCTGTCTAAGGGCAATGTGTGGTGTAAATATTATGCAGAAAATTCGGAGTGTGGACATTAGGAGAAGGTGTGGAGTTAATTATAAATCTATCGGGGAAGGAAGGAGGGGTAGGGGTCGTCCTCGAAAGGGTTGGAAAGAGGGGGTAAAGGAGGTTTTGTGGGCGAGGGGCTTGGACTTCCAGCAAGCGTGCATGAGCGTGTTAGATAGGAGTGAATGGAGACGAATGATACTTGGGACCTGACGATCTGTTGGAGTGTGAGCAGGGTAATATTTAGTGAAGGGATTCAGGGAAACCGGTTATTTTCATATAGTCGGACTTGAGTCCTGGAAATGGG
>NC_091343.1:22546190-22563690 GCF_038502225.1 Cherax quadricarinatus | reverse complement strand
ATATATATATATATATATATATATATATATATATATATATATATATATATATATATATATATATATATATATATATATATATATATATATATATATATATATATATATATATATATATATATATATATATATATATATATATATATATATATATATATATATATATATATATATATAATATATATATATATATATATATATATATATATATATATATATCCAAGATTCAATCCTGCAAACCACTTTTTAAATAGTTAACTACCAGATGGATAAATGGCAAACTACTTATGCAGTCTGGTATTGGAAACTTATCAAGTCCAATTTTAATTAAGCGGAATCTGTCAACTGGAAGTGTGCTATTATAGACTTCTCTCTGGCTCTCACTAACTCTCTGACTCTCTATCCCTGGCTCTCACTATCTCTCTCTCTCTCTATCTCTGTTCTTCTTTGTATCTCAGTCCCTCTCTCAATCTCTGTCTCTTTCTGTGCGTCTGTCTTTCCCAGTTGCTGAATGGCCTTTGTGAATTTAGCGATTCATCATGATTTAATAACTATTATGATCAATATATAAGTCAGAGTCTCTCAGTGCGATGATCTGATGCTTGTTGCAGACACATTCATTCTGATTATCTAGGCCTGTTCACTCAATGGCATCCGATCCTCTATGAGAGGTAGTTTATAACGACGATAACAGCACTAACAAAAGCCACAACAACAACAACAACAGCTTTCTTCAGTATTCAGTAAAGGAGGTTCAAAGTCGGATGGTAGTACCTCACGCTGAACTTAGCGAGAGGTGCTGAAGGCAGCGCTTGTACTCTGGCAGAGCGTTAGAACTGCTGCAATTAATCTAAGTTTATGGTTAGAGGAAGGGAGCTGTGATGATACGGCTCCTGAGAGAATCTGCACTTACTAATAATTGACGAGGTGTGCGTCAGGAAGGGGTGCACCGTTGCAAAAGCGGCCATAACAGCAACAGAAGCAGCAGTAGCAATAGGAGAAACAGCTAGTAGCAACATCAGCAGCAGTAGGAGAAGTAGCAGTAACATGGATAGTAACAACAGAAGTGGAAAATTCGAAAGAGAAGCAGCAACAGCATAACATTTAAGGAAAAAAAGGACAGAGCCAACAGTAGTAATGGAAGCAAAAGCAACAGGAACTCAATAGTAGCACGAGCCGTAAAGACAGCAACTCAGTGAGAAAACATGCTCTTCAGTTACGACTATTAGTAACACACTAAACTCACACACTGATTGTACGTGGTTCTATCCCCAGTACTGGTGGAAACATTGGACGTGTTTCCGTACAGCTGCTGTCCCTGTTCACCTAGCAGCAAGTAGGTACCTGGGTGTTAAGCCGACTAGTGTGGATCGTATCCTGGGCGGGTGGTAGCATACCGTAGATAGGGCCGAGGATTTCAAATGAAATGAGGTAAGATTACAACTCTTAGCTTGTAAAATTAATTTGTGTAAAAAATAGTAAATAAATATATCCCTTGTTGGCTTTTTTTTAATATATTAGAAATACAGAAGTTGTACTCTAGCGGTTGCTAAGTACCGAGCAAGCCCTCATATGAGAGTAACTCGCATCACTGTACTAGCACAACAACTGTGACAACAAACTAGCACTATAATTGATGACGCTAGAGCCAGGTGGATGATCTCCACCCTGTCACCCTCGCCTCGATTCTTTAGACATCAAAGAATCATCATCATTGAATATTCATCTCTCTCTCAACGATTTCACAATTTCATTTGGTGAAACAAAGAGAGGCAAGTTTATTTATAGCTTCGCTTTGGTACGAAAACTGAATTAAATGGATTTAAATATCGATTTTGTTTGCCATTTTTTATCTTTGCGAAATTTGCCACATGTACAAAGGAATGGATTTTTTTTTTTCACTTATTTTTATAACTCATCCATGTACTTTTTTCGTTAGGATGAAGAATGACATCACTCATTGTGGCTTTAATGTCACTTCCGATCGTATGGTGACTTCTCCCTGGGAAAATCCTGAGGTCAGGTTGTACTGTAAGTGAATTAACATCTCAGTATGATATGTTATGGTACTGAGAGAGCGCCATGAGCTGGAGAATGATGCTACTTACACCTCGAGGGATAGGGTAAAGTAAGGTTCGTTAGGAAACAGGACAAGTATTTCCTGACGCGGGTCTTAGTCAGATGATGACCCGCCGTTGGAGCTTTAGGTCATCTGACCGAGGCCTTCCGCTGGCTTACCGGCCCACCCTTTAAAAATTATGGGCAGTTATAACCATTTAGTTATTTTCGAGGGATAAGATTCTTTGATTGTCTTAGATGTTTCAACGTCATTATTCGACAGTTGCATAGAGTCGTTTTCCCCTATTTTCATCATCTTTTAGAATCATCTTGTCCTATCATGCACTGAGTTGCGTTAACGCAGCTGTTGTTCGTGTCGTGCGTGAGTCAAGCGCATTTGTGTTCATCTAATTTTGCTGTTTGATTCAGTGAATTTTCATCTGCGTAGATTCAGCCATTTTTTCTGTCCTTGTTTTGTAATTTTTTGCAGATCATAAGGAAGTTTCTCAAGACTTTTCTTTGATTTTAGACAAGTTGCTAAGAGGTTTATTATTTCTGTGAAATTTCTTGAGATATAATTTAGATTACAACAAAGTTTCTTATTGTTTCAGTAGAATATTTTGAAATTACTTACGACTTTGTTAGAATATAGACAACTTTCTTACTAATTATAGTAAATTATAGTGAATTTAATTAAGGAAATGTTAGGTTATAAGTTCTTTACAGTGTTTGTTTATTATATTGAAATTACTTCTGGTTTTCATTGATTAGAGTCACATTTCTTAGTTTTTTGTGGTAATACATTTTCATGCCACTACCTGATTATGGACACGTAATATTTGTGAGTAAAATATTCCAGGTTTGATTTTTCCCATGGGATCAGTCATCAGTAACACGAGTCAAAGCAGTCTAGAAGGCGGGACCAGGAGCTGTGGTTGCAACAGTGGCTATCAATACAGCTTTCATAACGCTTCTGTTCTCATACCCATCAAAAACCATAAAGTCTGGAAAAAAAAATCCATTCTTATTCCGCGTGCCTTTTATTTCCTCAATAATCTCCTGTGTAGAATACTATCGAAGGTTTACTGAAGTCTATATACATAATATCATATACACAGTATCATATACACAGTATCATTTACACATTATCATTTACATAGTATCATATACTCAGCATCATATACACTACCATGATCTACCAGCCCAAATACCATAGTGAAAAAGAAAGTACTTAGCCTAGAATAAGTAGTAATGAACTAAAGCGACTGTGGAGAAGAATGGAGGAGAAATCGAACCTCTCCAGCAGAGACATATTTGAGTGAGTGTAAATTCATTATCACTGATTCACTAATGAGTCGCGTTGGAAACGTAGTAAATAACTCATTTTTTATCATGGGATTTTACCAAAATTTAAATTACCGAAATTTCTGTTAAGACTAGTACATAGTGCCTAAGAAAAGTAAACGCGAGAGAAAAAAATACTTTGTCATGTATAACAAACATTAATAATACAGAAAATGCAAAGACACATATGAAAATTATGAAAGAATATATAAAGTACTTATAACAAGGATAAGTAGAAATAGAAGAGTTGTACATCACGAACAGGGAAAAAAATAGTTGAATAATTCAACCTAGCATAGTTTCCCGTTGAGATTTTGTTATTCTAGTTAAAATAAGTGATAATGTTGTATTTTAAGTCAACTAAGGGAGATAACTTGAGTATTTCTAGATACAGGGTAGAATACTTTAGAATTTATATGCATAAGAGTAATAATATCAAATTATTAGTCCCATATGAGCTGTGATTACGAATTAGATTCGTCCAGGATTAATTCTTTGCTTCTGTAGTTTCGCAGGTGTGATACGTTTTGTACTTAATGTTGCACTGGAATAATAATTATGTATTCATATAGATGCTTACACAGTTTTGTATTTATACTCACCAAAGGAGTGATTTTTCTTATTTTAGAGTCGCCCAGGAATGATAGTGTTGTATTTAAAGTTTTCCAGAGGAAATAATTTTGTATTTAAAGTCTTCCAGAGGAAATAATTTGTATTTAAAGTCTTCCAGAGGAAATAATTTGTATTTAAAGTCTTCCAGAGGAAATAATTTTACATTTAAAGTCTTCCAGAGGAAATAATTTGTATTTAAAGTCTTCCAGAGGAAATAATTTGTATTTAAAGTCTTCCAGAGGAAATAATTTTTTTATTTAAAGTCTTCCACAGGAAATAATTTGTATTTAAAGTCTTCCAGAGGAAATAATTTTTTATTTAAAGTCTTCCAGAGGAAATAATTTTTTATTTAAAGTCTTCCAGAGGAAATAATTTTGTATTTAAAGTCTTCCAGAGGAAATCATTTTACTTTTCGAGTTTTATAAGAGTGATTAACCACTGTCATCTGTTTTATTGTGTTGCGGTATAGCCTTCCATTAATATTTTCTTTTTTAATTTAGCTAATTCGCTACACTGACAATGAACTTATTAATTAGTTTCCTTAGACAACTTTAAGTAGAAAATTAAGTATATTGTCAGTGTAGCGAATCGGGTTAATGCAAAAAAGGAAATATTGATGAAATCTCAACCTCGCGTCTATAAAAAAAACTAGGAGATTTTGGTTAAATGTATAAAAATGAAGTAAATGTAGCGAAAAGAAGCGTTAAGTGCCTGGCGATGTTGGCCTGAGGCAAGACCTTGATGAATGGGGAGAAGGCAGTCTCGCTCTGACCTCAAATACATATTTTCACTACGGACATCACATCCCACCCCAACGCCTCTCATAACAACATCGCAGACAGTTTAGTCTCTAATTTCGCACCACACATCCCACAAACATTTCTGTCTGTGTGTGTGTGTGTCTGTCTGTCTGTCTCTCTCTCTCTCTCTTTCTTTCTTCAACACCCAACACATAATTCCTGAAAAACCACCTCTCACTCTCCAACAAACCACCAAACACTATCATGCACACCCCTCCCCCTTTCTGCCACCTGGTATATAAGCTGATTTTTCTTCTAAGTTCCACTAGATTTGATAAAGCTTTTACCCGGCAAAGTGTTGCCAGAAAATAATAGTTTTGTTAATTTTTTTTTAATTTGTGTCGAATATTTTACCAGAAAAAATGGAAATCCTAAATATCAGTGTTTGCAGACAGTAGTGTTTAAATCCATTATATAAATGGTGTTTCCATTCCCCTGCTTTTTGGGGTATTGTTAATGTATCGTTGTGCTGATAATGGGCACGTGCAGTTTTGAAAGACATTTTTCAAGCATTTTTTGATCTCTCTGGATTCAGTGGTTCATTATTTATGTAATATTAGTAAAGTGCTTTGAGTCTTGCTTTGAGTGCGTTGAGTCACTCCTTGATACCGGTAAAGAGCTCCCGAATCCATGAACCGGAGTTTTCCTCACCTTGGTGGGATCTAACCTGATTTCACTGCATTCAACTTGTGCTGTATGGCCCCTCCGGATCAAGCGCTTTCTACTTAAAATGGTAATAATTGGTCACGTGAAGTTCCCAGCGAAGGAAATATTACAGTATTCTATCAAGGGAACTGCTCAACACATGTAAAAAGAATTTCTTCTTTTCCAAATACTGTCACTTCTTTGTTTAGAGATTGAACCGCGATTAGGAGACGGTGGATCGAGTCTTCACCACTCCTTGCTGTGTGAATAAGTCACAGGGGTCTAGCGCTTTACATAAATAACAAATAATAATAATAATATCTTGACGGGAAATGAGGTCACTACAAGTTGTTGAAAGTTGTGCCAACACCAGCGATGACCTTTTGTGGCACGCCACCTTTATTGGTCAGGTGAGCCGCCGCACACTCACTCCCTTTATTGATCTGGTGAACCACAACACACACCTTTATTGATCAGGTGAAGCACGACACACATCTTCTTTATTAGTCAAGTGAAGCACGACACACATCGTCTTTATTGTTCAGGTGTAACACGACACATCTCATCTGGGATACAAATATCTTGCTGTCTCCAGTATTGAAGGAAGGGCACAGGCCACAGAACGAGCTTTTATTTGGGTAACATTTCTCTTTGTCATAGCTCTGACAGAGTGAAACGCTGACCCAATAAAAGCTTGTATCTTTTCTTCAACATCCGCTCGTATTGCTGGCGAGGAAATCATTACTGATATTATTATGCGTGACTAGCAAAATCCGTGTAAATTCTCTTGCATGAGAAACCAGGTGAAGGCAGGAGAATTTGAGGCAGATGATGGATAAACATCATGACAGCCTCAGCCAAACGACACCTGGCTGAGGCAGATTCCTTTGTCGTCGATTTATTACAGACTAAATTGCCAACAACAGAGTGAAGAATTCAATCTTTTGAAGATGCCTTCCGGATAAGATACTCGTCGGCGTGTTGAGCCGAAGACTGACTTTAGTTCTTGAAGTCGTTCTTCAATGACGACTAAGGATTTTATCGTTGTTTTTCTTTTCTTAGGAACTCCCGAGGGATGAGATCGCTGTTCTAGTATCTCCTGTAGATAGATTTTAATCAGGTATCAGACACTGATATTCCCTTTAGGTGTGGCATAGAACTGAAACAATCCACTCAGTTGAAAGGTAATAATGTATATTTGGTCTATCTTTCAGTGATCAGAAAGTTCCAGTGATGACTCCAACTTCTGATGAATATCGAAGAATATCGACTGAGCTGAGTCATGGAGGTGAGAAGTACAGTGCCAGCTCTCTGAAGGAGGGGTGGGGATATTTGCAGTTTGGAGGGGAATCTGAACCGTAGTATTGGCATGCCTCTTGCAAGACAGTGATGGAGTGAATGATAATGAAAGTGTTTCTTTATTTTCGGATCTCCCTGCCTCAGAAGGAGAGGGCTGGTGTGTTAAAATAAAAAATCAACTGAGTACGAGATTGGTCACTTATCAAAGACTCTAATACCTTACATACTCTCATTTCACAGCCCAGACCTTTATAAAGTGTACCGCCTCCTCTCCCCCAGGATGAAACCCACGAGAGTCGACAGTCACCAGAGCACCTATTTACTACTACGGATTCACCGCCCGGAGTTCTTTCATCTATCAGCTATCAGTGTCAGCAGCTGTCAGCACTACCGGGCGTGGTGACGATGGTACCAATACTAGCACCTTGGCATCCCAACTCAGACAATCATTAGCTTCATACCCTTGTAGATTAGTTTCCCCTGAAGCTCGACGTTTTTCATTATATATTACAACTCTACTGACATGAATTGTTAACCTTTAAAATGAACTGTTTACTTTTCATTAAGTCCAGCGCCTACGACGCTACAGTGAAGACTCACATTGTAAAATTATTAATTAAAAATTTAAAAGATCGTAAGCCTCGAGGCTTTCAATTATCAATTAAGATATAACCACTAATGTTAATTTTTCAAATTGTCGAAGTTCTTTTGTAAGATTAAAATTTATTTGATCAGGCAATATTAATTTTATTATTATTATTATTATTATTATTATTATTATTATTATTATTATTATTATTACTACTACTATTATTATTATTATTATTGTTATTATTATTATTATTATTATTATTATTATTATTGTTATTATTATTATTATTATTATTATTATTATTATTATTATTATTATTATTATTATTATTATTATTATGATGTTTCCAAATTAACCAGTTTCTACTGAGGTAGACTTACTCAAAAATAATAAAAGAAAAACCATTCAACATCATTCGTTCAATAGCTGTCTTGCCAGCAGTGTGCAGACATCAAAACCCACATGACTTCTTCATACCGTGACGTCCCTAACCTGCCCTTCGGAGCTGCAGTCACCACGGTTTTTTATCAGAGCTTCGAGGACAGGAGGAAATCAGGACTGAAAGATAGCTCCGGTTCCTTGAACCAAGAGCCTTTTATCTGCGTCAAAACACCTGGTAACCAGATTATATTGAGTTACCTGTCACGCGTGCAATTAAACATTTTTAAATAATCACTTTATATATATTTTTTATGCATTTATCTTTCCATTTGATAAATATGGAAAAAACGAGCACTATTTTCGGAGTGTAAATCGTGTGACTGTATTTACAATTATATTAAAATTCACACATAAAAATATACAGCATTATGGCCAGTCTTTTTTTTTTTTAAATAAACCGAGAATTTCTAAGAGGACTAATTTAGACTAAAAAATAATTATGTTTATTGAAAACATAATAAGTATCACGTAATATTTATTATCTGAAAAGCCAACAAAGTCTGTTTTACAAAGGCTTATTTTATTGTTTGTTTACATGAGTTACGGGTTTAGAGGAAAGAAAGATGGAGGTTAATGTTGAGATGAAAGTTTATCTCTGTCTGGTGACACATTACTTGGTAATGTTGTACACTGCGTGAAACATGATAATGTTGTACACTGGGTGAAACGTGACTTTGACAATGTTCTACACTGGGTGAAACGTGACTTTGGCAATGTTCTACACTGGGTGAAACATGACTTTGACAATGTTCTACACTGGGTGAAACGTGACTTTGACAATGTTCTACACCGGGTGAAACCTGATTTCACGAAGCTCTACACAGTGGGAAACATAACCTGAAAACATTCTCCACAGAGCGAGAACGTGACTTCATAATCCTTTACAGAGAGTGAAATATAATTTGACGAGACACTACACATAACTTGACAAAGCTCTACATAGAGTGAGCCTGACATGACACAGCCCTACATAATGTGAGCCTGACATGACAGCCCTACATAGAGTGAGGCTGACATGACACAGCCCTACATAGTGTGAGCCTGACATGACAGCCCTACATAGAGTGAGGCTGACATGACACAGCCCTACATAGTGTAAGCCTGACATAACACAGCCATACATAGTGTGAGCCTGGCATGACACAGCCCTACACAGTGTGACCCTGACATGACACAGCCCTACATAATGTGAGCCTGACATGACAGCCCTACATAGAGTGAGGCTGATATGACACAGCCCTACATAGTGTGAGCCTGACATAACACAGCCATACATAGTGTGAGCCTGGCATGACACAGCCCTACACAGTGTGACCCTGACATGACACAGCCCTACATAGTGTGAGCCTGACATGACAGCTCTACATAGAGTGAGCCTGACATGACACATCACTACATAGTGTGAGCCTGGCATGACACAGCCCTACATAATGTGACCCTGACATGACACAGCCCTACATAGAGTGAGACTGACATGACACAGTCCTACATAGTGTGACCCTGACATGACACAGCCCTACATAGTGTGAGCCTGACATGACACAGCCATACATAGTGTGAGCCTGGCATGACACAGCCCTACATAGTGTGACCCTGACATGACACAGCCCTACATAGAGTGAGACTGACATGACACAGTCCTACATAGTGTGAGCCTGACATGACACAGCTCTACATAGTGTGAAACATGACTTAATAAAGCGCATGACAGGGCTAAACGTTGTCTTAGTAAAAGTTACTTTACGAATCTACATTTAGGTTTCACTACTGCGGACAATATATCTCTTCAGATCATCGCCCTTGTTCATAGAATTAAAAATTGAAACCCAACTGCGAAAAGTCCTTAACCAATTTGGTAGCAAATCTACTTATAATTTATGCAAATTTATTTTTCTGATCAATCACGTTATTACTGCGTGCACACCTTTACTCACAGGGGAAAACTGATAGATTTCTGATAGTAAGGCTAAAACTACAATCACAAGCCAATACCAGTGTGTTTGGAAAAATAAACACATAAACAGCATAATGTGATCCTTTACTGACAACGTTTCGCCCACACAGTGGGCTTTATCAAGTCTCTAACAGATAAAGCCTACTGTGTGGGCGAAACATTATACTGCTTATGTGTTTATTTTTCTATTGTGTCGGTGTTTTATACCATTTATTTCCAGCAGTGTGTTTAAAATAGGATTTCCTCTCCCCGATAAGTCACGTAGTTGTAGCTTGTACACAGTCTAGGGCCACAGCTGCAACATAAAACAGCTGGTACACTTATGAGCTTAAGAACTAGTGCTCAAGTTAGCTTGTGAAAAATTTGTTGAGAGGAACAATACTGAACGCTCAGGAGAAAAGCTTACTTCTACCGGAGCAGCAACTCACCAATCCTTGCTTGGTGGAGAGATGTATCTTCTTTTCCTTTTGTCTTCCAGCAGTTCACCTCTCTCGCTCTAGTTTCTCTCTCTCTCGCTCTAGTCTCTCTCTCTCGCTCTCTCTGAAAATTCGTGAATATAGTGGCACCAGAAATTGTCCGCGAAATTGAAAGTTGGCGGTAAATTGGCGCTCAGACTCACCATTCCACACGCTAAAATGGACCACCAATCAAGCAGACACAGAGGGAGGGTGGCCAGAGAGACGTCGAATGGTAAAGCAGCAGCAGATATAGCGCCTATATCAACTGCTGCATCAGCAGTAATAGAAGTGTTAGCAGTATTATTTACAAAACAAGTAGCGCCAACATTAGCAGCAGGAGCAGTAGCAGCAATATACAATAGGACGATCAACATCATCATTAACCAATGTATTAACATCAGCATTAACATCAGTAGTTGAATTAGCTACAGAAGTAGGAACTGCATTAGCAACGGAAGCAGCATAAGAAGTAACAGCAACAGAAGTAGTGGTACCAACAATGATAGTAACTGTAACAGAAAGATAACAGTAGCAACAGATGAAAGAGCAGTAGTAATGATAATACTAACAGCAGCAACAATAGCAGTAATAGCAGAGGTACCAATAGCAGCATACACTAAAGCACTTAGAGCAGCAGCAGACACAACATCCAGTGACGCATTGTCTGCGCTAGACTAGAAAGTGGTAACTTATTTAACCACCTTGTAAGAGCCACTGATTCACAATATCCAGACGGGGAGATGCACCTTCACCTCCTCAGAGCAGTCACCAGCATCACAGCTCCTGGCGGAGGGTCTGAAGATCTTTGTAACTCCAGCCCCGGTGTACATCACCTGGTGTTTCCGTTCACCTAAGTCACTAGCAGTGTCAGCTGCATTTGTGTTCCTTTGCTCGTGGTTCCATAGCTCCTGGACCATCGCCAACATGCAAATGTCTCGGTAATCAGTTGACTTCCAAAAATTTTACACTTCATGTGAAGTGTTAGTGAGTTGGTATATGATAAATATTAATTCAAGTGAAACGGAAGAGAGTTTCAACATTATAAGTGAGTAAATTTTCTATGGATTCTCAGAAATGAATATTATTGATACTTTTGGGTAATAAAGCAAAAGTGGGCGCAAAGTATTACTTGTGTATATTGTTTATTTTTATTGATTATTATTCGTATTTCCAATATGATGGGAGAAGAAAGTGGAACAAAAGGGGGAAATAAATTCTTTTCTATGAAAACACGAATACAGGTACCAGGAGTAAGGAGCTGAGTCTCGACCCCTGCAACCACAATTAGGTGAGTACACACACTCTCTCTCACTCTTTGTATATATATATATATATATATATATATATATATATATATATATATATATATATGTATATATGTGTGTGTGTGTGTGTGTGTGTGTGTGTGTGTGTGTGTGTGTGTGTCTGTGTGTGTGTGTGTATGTGTGTGGGTGTGGGTGTTTGTGCGTGTGAGTGTGTTTGTGTGTGTATGTGTGTGTTTGTGAGTGTGTGTGTGTGTTTGTATGTATGTGTGTGATAAAATTCTCCAAAAAGCATTGAATATAACAATTAAAGGTTAAAATACTCGTAACTCTAACTATAAATAATAACCAGAAAATTTGAGCTCTAAGGCTCTGCTTACGGTGACCTTGGAAACTCTATACGCAGGAAATTGTTTAGTGAAAGTTTCTCTGTAAATAGTGATCGGGAAAAGCTTATCTGCAGGACCTTTGGTGATGGAAGCTCCTTAGAAAAACTTACCTCCACAATCTGGCCTGGAGAAAGTATTTGTAAGAGGAAGGCTGGAAATATTGACTGAGAGATGTATCTCGCGAACCTCGGGAACCATGGCTTGAAAAATCTGGACTTGAGAAACTGATTTTGGAGAATATACAGCAGGTAACCTGAAGGCAGGCCCGAGACAAACAATACCACATATTCTTTAGTTGAAAAGACTGAATTTAAGAGATAGAGCTCAACCAACGCAGACACTTCGGGTACCATCCACAGCATCTCTCTGGTTTCAAAGCTCCACTTTATCTCCTGACCCCCCCTTTCTCACCTCAAAAATACACACACACACACACACACACACACACACACACACAAGCATAGACACACAAGCATACACACACACAAGCACACACACACACACACAGTCTAGGCTATATTTTAGTCATAATCAACGCACTGAGAACGTAACATCTGGTCATATATTGGCATCTCAGAAGCTGCTATCCCTGAGGTAAACTTTTAAAACGAAGTCAGCAACTTCCTCAGCTCTGCATGCAAATTCGGAAACCGTAACTTGAAAGAAATGCTGTTTTATATAAAGAATTTTCAGCCTGAGTCTTGCGGCATTAGTAGAAGGAAAAAAAAAGGACAAGGGTAATATTTTTGGGGTTTATATATGAAGTTAAGTCAGGCATGGTAGGGTGTTTATGAAAAAAACTACACAAGGTATATACATACATATATATATATATATATATATATATATATATATATATATATATATATATATATATATATATATATATATATATATATATATATATATATATATACATATGTCTGTGCGCCTTAGCACTTTGACACTCTTGAAAATACTGAGAATTCAGCATGACGGCGTTTTTTTCGTGAGGAAATTGAGCCTGATGCAACTCTTTTTTTCTGTTGAAGATTCTATCACAGACACTGGAAAAACTGGGTTTCCAATTCTGGGTCACCTGACTTGTTCTCTGCCTAGTAGAGGCCACATGTCCTATATTCTGTCTTGATCACCTGTTTCATATCCATTTGTCTCTCAATATAGACACATCTAAGACAAGCGAAAGCAAAAATAATAGCTTATTATGCCTGATTAAACAATGGAAACCCTTGATTAAATTTAATCTCTTCCCCAGCCAATTTTCTTTCTCATAAATTTTCTAAGTAAGTTTCCCCTTTTTCATTACTCGTGGCAAATGCTAGCATTTTCCTACACGTCAAATTATGAAAAAAATAACACTAAATTGACTATATTAGAGAAAAGGTTAAGCTAGTATTAGGTGTAGTTTATCCGTCCCTCGTACCTCAGTGGTAAGGTGTTAGGTTCACAATTGAAGACACTCAGGTTCGATTCCCGGACAAGGAAAGACGTATGAGTCTTCTCACACCTACAGTGCACTTAGCAAAAATTAGTTGACTATTGTGGGTCGCGTCTTAAGGGGGTGAAAAAAGGAACTAAGCCATGTTGCTCATATTATTTGCTTGATAAGAGGCTAACCTTATTGGGCAAATAATTGAAAGACAATCTTTTCTTTACCATTTCCCATTGTTTTAGTTTTTCCTGTTCTTCATCTTTCCTTATTACCAACTAGTTTTTCTCTTGTTTTCAAAATCTTCTTCAAAACCTCTCGAGCGTTCTGTTTACCCTTCGTTACCTCCCTCACTTCTTCCCCTCCAATCTCACTCCATCTCTCGTTTCCTCCCTCACTTGTCCCTCCTTTCTCTTTTCCTCTTTCACTCCTATCCTCGCTTTCCCTTTCTCTTTCTCTCCCCTCGTCAGTCTTTTCTTACTCTCTCCCTCCTACAGGAGGAAGAGAGTAAGAAGGACTGTAGGACTGTAAACACAAACATAGATGATGCTGTTGATGGCTTCACCATCGTCATCTAGGTTTGTTTACAGTGTTGACATTACCTGCAGTGTCTGTGTAATTAGCAGACACTACCTCCATCGTCGTCTGTCTAAAGTCTGTGTGTACTGAAAGAGAGAAACAACCAGAGGTATCGCTATCACAAGTGCAAAAACAAACATCCGACAATTTTCGTTCACTTCCACTTTTCTCCTTGAGCAAACTGTGTGTGTGTGTGTGTGTGTGTGTGTGTGTGTGTGTGTGTGTGTGTGTGTGTGTGTGTGTGTGTGTGTGTGTGTGTGTGTGTGTGTGTGTGTGTGTGTGTGTGTGTGTGTGTGTGTGTGTGTGTGTACTCACCTAGTTCAGGTTGCAGGGGTCGAGTCCGAGCTCCTGGCCCCGCCTCTTCACTGATCGCTACTAGGTCACTCTCCCTGAGCCGTGAGCTTTATCATACCCCTGCTTAAAGCTATGTATGGATCTTGCCTCCACTACATCGCTTCCCAAATTATTCCACATACTAACTAATCTGTGGCTGAAGAAATACTTCCTAACATGTGTGTGTGTACTTATTTGTGTTTGCAGAGGCTGGGTTGCAGCTCTTGGACTCACGCCTCTGCAATTCGATTAACTAGCGTATTTCACTTCCCTTCTCTTTGCACTCCATCATAATTTACTTTTGAATACGTGCATTAAATTGGCCTCCACAGTATCTCCTAATGCATTCCATATGTTTACTACCGTTACAACGGAGGAATTCGTGTTTATGTTCCTTTGACTCATTTCAAATTCTAGTTAAGACTTTGTATATATGTATAACTTTGTCTATATTTGTGAATGTGTCTGTGACACTATATGTATTAAACACGAAGACTGTGAGTGTAGGCGTCCGTATGTTATGTGAGAACTATTTCCTAGCGACCCTGTGGCTTGTATGTCTTGTAAGAGTCTTCCTATTCCTCCTATTTATATTTCCTTCCAGGCTAAGAGGTCGCTCCTAATACAAATTTCCAATAATAATAACGTAATAATCAAAATAATAATAATAATAACAATAATAATAAAAATAATAATAACAGAAATAATTATACTATTATTTTTATTATTATTTATGGTAAGTAAAAGGACACAAAAGCTGCTGAAACAATTATCCTTAATTGTTTCAGCAGCAAGAACAGCAATCATCAGAAATACAACAGCTCAATAAAAGAACCCTGAACATATTCGCAGAGCAGCCGGAGGTTCAGCTCCGGTATACAGGCTTCTCGCTGCTGGCAAAATAAATAACACACTATTGTATTTTTCCTCTGTGAAAAATTCAGAGTTGTAACTAAATATTTACCGGAAACAGAATACACAAACACAAATGCATCCATTATATATATATATATATATATATATATATATATATATATATATATATATATATATATATATATATATATATATATATATATATATATATATAGGATGGGGTCCACCTCTGGTGTAAATTGGGGGACCCATAACCTCGGAGAAGTGGATAAAAAGGCTTCAAGGAAGAATATTTGGATTTCTTCCTGAAGCCATTTGAATATTCCACTTCCCCTACCACCCCATCTTTTAAACTATTTTTTTTTTTACCAATAGGAATATTTTATTACATAATATGGCACAGAAGATTTAAGAGATACATTGTTGATATAAAGGTGGCATATACGGTACATGTTGTTACGTGTATCACCGATTATAAGGCGAAAATCTCATCCAGCTCCTCAGAGCTGGGGCGTGTGCCCAAAATGCAGCATGCATTACCCCTTTGAACAGCCGCACTGAGCCGCTGGAACAGAAAACTAGCTGCCCTGGGATCCCTAGTCACCCTGATGAGTCTTTTTCCCAGCTCCTTAAGGAAATTAGATGCACTCTTTCCCCATGAGCCAAGGGTCTCCGAGCCTATGGGAACAAACATATAATGATGGGCAAGTTCTCCATATTTTCTAGACTTTTGGGACTCCCTAAAGCTGGCAGCTGCCCCTCCTTCCTCCCTGGTGTATTGGAGATAGGTATCAGCCAAGGTAGATGCACATGTATAGTCCCACACCACCTGCTTCCCATCTGTCCAGGCTTGAAGGGTGATACCATCTGGACGCTTCTGGCTGCCGTCAGATCTGCATAGTTGGGGTGGCTCCCTTACTGCTGGGCATCCAGCTGTTGTGAGGCTCCTTTTGATAATGCTATTAACCTCCTCATGTCTTGCAATCTTTCCCTCGGATTTACGGCACACAAGACCATGGTACCCGAATCGGTCTGCTGCTTCACTGCCACAAATACACCTGTGTTCGGCGAGAATAGGGGCGGCAAGTCGAAGGGCAACACCGATGCGGATGGTCTGTGGGTCGAGGCGTGTGCCAAGGCTGGAGTTGGGAACAGCCAACAGAAAGTCCCCAGCATGAGGGGCTCTAACTGCCAGCAGGCGGGCTCTATCCTTCCCTGACACACTGTGAAGCATCGTTGAGGCTATATTTTCCACTATTGGACCATCCCAGTGCGATTGTTTGTAGTTGTTGGGGAGAGCAGGTCTGGTTTCTGAGACCGTTAGATTATCCCAGATCATTGCTTCGTCAATGAATTTTTGGTCCTGGGCTCCAATCTTGTCCCTAAGATGTTCATGGAGAATCGCTGCTACAAGCTCTCTGGATGCAATACACGAGGACAGAAAAGCAGGTAACGCAATCTGTGATGACTTGCGGACACCAATGCCTCCTAGTCTGACTGGAAGTGTAGCTTGGTTCCACTGCCCGTCTTCTAGAGTAAGGTTAAGTACTTTCGTAAAAATCTGCCTCAGAATACTGTCATATTCGTGCAGTATAGGGTTATCATATGAAGGTGCACACATATATATATATATATATATATATATATATATATATATATATATATATATATATATATATATATATATATATATATATATATATATATATATATATATATATGTATATATATATATATATATATATATATATATATATATATATATATATATATATATATATATATATATATATATATATATATATATATATATATATATATATATATATATATTTATATATATATATATATATATATATATATATATATATATATATATATATATATATATATATATATATATATATATATATATATATATATATATATATATATATATATATATATATATATATATATATATATATATATATATATATATAATGCGTATACCCACACACCGAGACGTGTGAATCTATCTTTGTATATACACCAACAACTTTCTATAATCTCTATTTTAGAAGTTTCAAAGATCTAGTAAAACTTACCAAATAATTTCAACAAAATCCTAACATATGTATGACAAGACACTTGATCACTTAACACTGCTATTTATTCTACTTCGAACCGCCTCTCGACTTGTCTTGAGCTGAGTCACACTTGTGGTTTAGATCTAGGGTGTTATTTGCAGTTGCTAAACTGTACATTGTGTCTAGTGGTCTAAATGTCTGTCTCTCTTTCTCTGTCTCTGTCTCTGTCTCTCTTTCTCTGTCTCTGTCTCTCTCTCGTCACGGCTACCAGCACATTTTCAACTGATTTCCACGAAATTTGATCTTCACCGCGAAGAGAAATGTGCGCTGGCCGAAATAATGGTCTTCCTCTCAGAGAAT
>NC_091343.1:22536190-22541190 GCF_038502225.1 Cherax quadricarinatus | reverse complement strand
CTCCTGGCTGTACTAGGGAGGTCACACAAAATTAATCCCTATTGCTTGAAAGAGATTGGGTAAACCCCCTAGTACCGTCGGTGTTATTGTTGAAGTCAACCATTAATACCAACAGGAATTGCAATGCACTGTGATATACACTGTATCCTTAGTTACCTGCAACAGTGCAAATAAATTAGACACATGTGCAACTCTTGGGTATCTTTATTGAGGAAACGTTTCGCCACACAGTGGCTTCATCAGTCCATACAAAGGAGAATCTTGAAGAACAGGAGGAGAATGAGGTAATCAGTCCCTCAACCTTGAGTCGATGTGGTCAGTCCATCAATCTTGAATAGAATACGGCATACGTGCGGAGAAGGAGCTTATAAACCGTAGGCAGGAGAGGTGCAGCAGTCATAGGTGGTGTCACATTTGTATGGACTGATGAAGCCACTGTGTGGCGAAACGTTTCCTCAATAAAGATACCTAAGAGTTGCACATGTGTCTAATTTATCAACATGTCGGTTCTCTGAACCATTCATCTACAAACAGTGTAAATAAATGGTTAGTTTCGAATATCATGTGTCTTTACACAGGAAGGATCACGTACGTAGTGTTAAAATCAGTCTTAACTAGGAAACTTCAGTAAGGCAATGATGATATCGTTAAACACTTCATTTAATAAATTCACCACCTGTTTACCTTCTACCAACATGAAAAATAAGTACCTTGCTTCCTAACAACCTTCGGCATTTTTGTCATCGATTAATTAGGTTCGCGCAGGATGCGGTTCGTAGGAGAAATATTGGTAGCGTGGGGACATAATTAATTCAACTTTTACATGGACACAGGTGCACTTGACTTATAACGCAATTACGAAGTTGAATAGCGCGGACTTTCGATACGATCGATAGGGCGTTTCTAAATTTGTTGATTGCTAAATTTTAGTTAGGTGCTAGAACTGTTAAATAAAGAACTTAATAGAAAGTTCAGTGGCTAGAACAACCTTAGATAATCCGCATTTTGAAGAGAAAAAGGTAGACGACACTTCGGTCCAGCCTAGAACTTCACAGAGTCACGAATGAGCGAGAAAATAGGAAGAAAGCCAGAAAGTAAGGCTGGTGAAGAGTTGGTTATTTAATGAGGTTTAAACGTTACCGACAACACAAAGGTCATTAAAGCAGCATGTCAAGGAATTTAAGTTAACTCCCAGCGTATATACACCGAAAGACATACAATTGGCAGAATATTCCCTACGGTGAAGAGGTGAGGAGAAATGTAAAGCTCAATATGGGAACAATTGGCGTTAACAAGATAAGTTATTCGGTGATTCGAGAGATTCACTGTGTTCTTTGGTAATTCCTTCACACGAGCTTCTCTTTCGTCACAATTTTCCAGCCCATTCTCCAGCTTAAACACCTTGCGTGGGAATAGGCTTGATATGCCCCTTGGTGCTAGCCGTAAGCGACCCGTTTAGTGTAATTTGTTATTCTAGGCAAACTATACCAGAATACAAGTTATTTTATGGTATAATTTGTATAGATACTTAGTTCGAGAAGAAATCAACACGTTCTAATGCATGGGAAAAACACTCTTGTTAGTTGAGTATAGATGCTCAGATCAAGGTAATATATTCAGATTTTAGAATACTTATGAGAGGGATGAGTTTCCCCCAAGTTAGTGAAATATTCTAAGGAGGTGGTCGTTATTCTTACGAGGAGGATAAACTTTAAGAGGTTCCTCGCAGCTTCCATTAACAGAGATAAGTGAAGGGAATTTAGAAATGGGTGGAGGCCAACAGGTCGGCGTCTAGCCACAGGCTTGGTTGCCGCAGGATATGGGAAGCCTGTCATAGACCAGAGGATAAAAAGCCTTTGTCTATATAAAGATTTTTCTTGAGTGTAAATGTCTAAGTACTAACTTGCTTGTCGGGATCTTTTTTTTTTTTTTTGTGTGTCTTTCGAATTACTGTCAAGCATCATTTTTTGAAGGAAGTGCTTACATAAAAAAGAGTTTGCCAGCACCTTTCATAGTGTCCTTAAGATTAATGTTGGTTTCTTCCGTTTGATCTAGGCAAGTTGGAATGAGGTGAGGCAGAAACATACAATTTATCTTCCTGCGAGACACAACGCTTGGGGGTTGGCAGTCTTAGTGACTAAATCACAATTTATTTTTGGAGAAGAGATAAATGCCTACCTATGACCTGTTTACTGTGTGGTGGTTATAGAAACAGATGGAATTTACTGGCCATAATTTTTAATCTGTTTCCAGCTTAGGTGCTTCTAATGGTTCAACTACAGCATATGTCTACTGTCTACCATGATTCTCCTGCTGCAAAGTACTTTAAACACTGTCTTCCCAGCTTCTGTATAAGGCTACGAGTATTTATTTTTTTTACATCATTACATTTGCTTAGACAAAATATTACTTTTTACCTCTGCCTACTCTAACAATATCATTCACACTTGAATATCATAGATTATATATGACAAAAATGTCTTCGAATAAGGAAAACTAAAGCACAGCTTGGAGAGGGAACCTTACATGACTTTTTGACCCATCCTGGAATATGAGAATAAGGACGATCCAGTCCTGACCGAAATATCGTCTAAAATTTCATCTTAACATCGTGAGTTATTTGTAGACTTTTTCAGCCACGATATTGTGACTTTAATTATATATTAACGACATACAGCGCCGACTGGTAGAAGAATAAGACAAATGTCCAACACTTCGGTATGTTTAATGTAGTTGCTTCGCCAACCAGTGGGTTCGCCAACTAGTGGCTTCGCCAACTAGTGGCTTCGCCAACTAGTGGCTTCGCCAACCAGTGGCTTCGCCAACCAGTAGCTTCGCCAACCAGTGGCTTCGCCAACCAGTCGCTTCACTAACCAGTCGCTTCGCCAACCAGTCGCTTCACTAACCAATCCAACACAGGGAATAATACTTGGAAAGATAAAAGACTACAGTCGTTCAAGATGAGGCTATAATCAGACATTTTTTTTTTTACTGTAAATGTTGGTTCGTACGACGCAGTTTTAGTGGAAACGCAAAAGAATAAACAGTCTGGACCTGAATATGAGAAAACAGCTTTGTATTTCCTTCTTTCCCAAGAGTTGCGAGTGTGTCTGCAAGCCAAATCGATCACTGCTCATGAAAGCAGTATCAACCGTAATAAAAAATGAATGAGAAGAGTTAATGGGTTTCAGAAGTCATATCGAGACTTTATTGCTACTTATTGTGTCTCTGTGACTCCAGTAAACTGTAGTTATTTCCTACTACCACGCGAACATTGTCGTCTTGTTGACATTTGTTAACTGATCGTAAAGCTAGCCACTTCGCATGAATTATGTAAATTTGTTTATATATATATATATATATATATATATATATATATATATATATATATATATATATATATATATATATATATATACATACACATATATATATATATATACATTATTGCATAACAATAATTATCTCATCCTTTGTTGCACATGGAACACAGCTATGAACGGCTTTACATTACATTAACTGGTTTCTGTTACACTACTCACACACTCATTACCATAAGCCAGTGACTCCCTTCACAGTTGCTGTCGCATACTGATATATATATATATATATATATATATATATATATATATATATATATATATATATATATATATATATATATATATATATATATATATATATATATATTGGATGGAGTGTCTTTCAGCAGCATGAAGGAAACCCTTGAAAGGAGATTATCATCACAAAATTCAATTTATGCTGGGTATGGCCTATGCCATCGTCAGAGGTAATAATTCCAAAATAATAGTAACTCACGCTCTGGGTGGAAACCTTTGAAGCTCCAGTAGTTGCTGATCCTTCATGGAATATTTGACGATATCTTTATTGGCCTACTGAACTCCTGCCACTTGAGGGTGACTGATTTCAACTCGATGTGACCCATCCCGTGTGATGGAATGTGACGGAATCATAGCTAGTTTTTGTTACTATTATGTACCTAACATATTGAATACGGGTTTCTTTTGGACCACGTCTGCTGCCTCATCATAGTACGGTGACACTCAAAAGAAATAATTTACCAATGTTCATTCAATAGCTGTTTTTTAACATCTCAACCCCTCCTTCAGAGAGATACTGTAATTCCCACCTCCTGGACTCAATTCCTGCTAACTGGTTTCCTTAAACTGATTTATAATGGTTACCTTACTCACACTCCAACAGCACATTAACTCTCTAAAACTCTCCCTGATCTAATATGCTCAATGCTTGTTGGATGCGCGAAATCCTCCTCGTTTAAAATCTCCTTTTCACCCTTCGTGGAACAAGTCATTCCCAGGATTTATTATATTTATTCGTCATACTATTCTGCTCCATCCTCTCTAAATTTCCAAGCCACCTCAACTACCTTTCCTCTTTGCTCTGAATAACACCTTTCGTAACTCCCGCTTTACTGCTCTTCTCTCCTCCCTGCATCGTAGCACCTGTCCACAGCCACCTCTTCATTCATTAACTCCCCTCCACCCTCCCCTCCTCCACCACTCAATCTTCTACCCTCCACCTTCTCCATTCAGCCCACCCTCCAGCCCTCCCTCCTCCCTCTAACCTCCCCCTCCACTATCTATTTCGTCCAGCAGTCAGCTTTAATATCAAAATTTTCACATTATTTTTTTCCGTGTATAGTTGGCAACCTTTACCTTACTGTCGCGTCCTATGTTTAACAGATGCATTTTTTATGTATAGTTTCCAACCAGTCGAGCGAAAAATGTTCCGTATCAGATTATGACACACGCATTTTGTGTAAAAATAAAAATTTTGGCTATAAAACTAAACGTAACCATAAATTTTCAGAGGGAGATAGGACTGGGATTCGTTTCAACAGCCATACATCCTGAATCCTTGCTATTGATCACAATCAATGGAGTCAGGATACACACTTTAATACATTCAACAGCCATAGGTCCTGAGTACTTCCTTTGAAGCACACGTAACCCATAGAG
>NC_091343.1:22528690-22531190 GCF_038502225.1 Cherax quadricarinatus | reverse complement strand
CCACGTCTGTGTCTGAGTGTTTGTGTGTCCTCGTCTGTGAGTCTGTGCTTGTCTCTCTCTGTCTGTGTGTTTGTATCTCCATTTCTGTGTTCGAGTCTGTCTGTGTGTCTGGGTTTGTGCCTGTGTGTTTGTGTCGATGTCTCTGTGTCTGCCTGTGTCTCTTTGTCTGTGTCTTTGTATCTGGCAATTCGCCATCTCATCCTCGGGATGAATGAACATAGAACACTGATGCTCTCTGACGTCTGCGAATCCTTTCCAATCTGCTTAAAATCTCTTATTTCCAATCATCTTACCATCTTTTATTTTTAAGCTGCCTTGCTTCTTTCAGTTCCAATGAGCTTATTGTTTCTTATTCTCAGCATATCTCATATGCTTTTTTCCAGTCTCCTTTTATCATTCTCTCTGGTGCTTCTTAACCTGGCTTATATCTGCTTCAGCTGTATGTACATGATATAACTGATGATATATTGTTTATACACTAGTAAATTATCATGATTTTATATCAGACTTGCTCTATAAATGGCATTTTGGTCTCTATGGAGTTACATTTCTTTCTCTAGAAGACCGTTCAGAGTTCAAAACGTACAGCTGTTCTGTCTTCCTCACGTTCATACATCAGTGTTCAACATGGTCAGGCATCGAGACATTCGGTTCTCAACCCATTGTCTATCTTGACATTTTAGAAGTAAAAACTAAATTCAAGATTTTGCCAGTACTTAGGCCTAGACCAGATCGGCACATTATCAGTGATAAACCTCGGCTGTTGCCTAATCTGAGGCAGTAAAGCTGTGTTTACACACACACACACACACACACACACACACACACACACACACACACACACACACACACACACACACACACACACACACACACACACACACACACACACACACAAACACACACAAACACACACACAAACGCACACAATCGTATAATTGACAATTTTAACAAATAGCCGGGGGTCACCTCGAACACAAGCTCTATTTCTGTAACTAAAAATTCGTAATTGCAAGGGATTCAACACCCACAATATGTCTCCCACATGTTCCTTCCTTCCCTGCCTGACGCCTCGGCGTCTAGCTCCTCACAGGTATTTTGTAATTACCTCACTTGATGATCAAAATTACCGCTGGTGTCGTAATGTTGTTCTGTACAACATTACCTTAATACTCTTAGTGGAGATACTCGAGCGCTAATAAGTGTACTTAGGCGAGCACATGGCTGGAGTAATGCACTTGTTTGAGTACAAATATGATGACATAACATTAATAGGATGTAATGTGAGCACTTATATGATTGTACAACAAGTTTAGTACATTCCAAAGAGAGCATTCGAATGGACACCTGAACGTGAACAGAACGTGAGTAGAGAAATGTCTGTTTTTTTCGTATGTGCATATTTGATGTTTACACACACACACACACACACACACACACACACACACACACACACACACACACACACACACACACACACACACACACACACACACACACACACTTATAATTATTTAAATTCGGGAACAATTGGGTTGTTTACAGTAAATGTTAGTAAATTGTTCCCGTTTCCGTTTATGTTTTCATTAATACTATTATCATGTGATTTGAAGGTTTAAAATTGCTGCCTCTGACTATTTTCCTTCCTTTCTCTCTATGTCTCTTTTTCTCTTAGTTTCTCGTCCTCTCTTTTCTCTGCTCTCTCGACCATATTTATTTCTGCTATATTCTGTCCTCAAATAAATCACATAATATCTATGTACTTGTCTAACATATTTAGAAAACATGTCTCCTTGTAGCGTGTGCCAAACATATTTACAAGAATAGCTGATACAATGTGGAAAATTTTTTTACAAGTATAGCTAATAAAATCTAGTAAATATATTTACAAGCATAACTAATAAAATCTTGTAAATATTTTTACAACATAGCTAATACAATCTAGTAAACATATTTACAAGTATAACTAATAAAATCTTGTAAATATTTTTACAAGCATAGCTAATAAAATCTATTGAATATTTTTACAAGTATAACTAATAAAATCTTGTAAATATTTTTTACTAGCATAGCTAATAAAATCTATTGAATATATTTACAAGTATAACTAATAAAATCTTGTAAATATTTTTACAAGCATAGCTAATAAAAGTCTAGTAAGCATATTTACAAGTATAACTAATAAAATATTGTAAATATTTTTACAAGCACAGCTAATAAAATCTATTAAATATATTTACAAACACAGCTAATAAACTCTAGTAAACATATATGAAAGCATAACTAATAAAATCTAGTAACAATATTCATTTAAAAATGTTCTGCTGAAATTTCGGGTGGGGGGGGGGGGAAAGAGGCGCAATCTACAGTAATATTAATGGTTTTTCATGGGATAAAACCACTAGTTTTAGTTTTCAGTTTTGACTTTACATTGTGTTAATACTAATTCTGTTTGTTGACATTTGTTGGAAAACAGCAGTGTGTGAATTTAATTTTTTTT